>NW_027248530.1:0-117396 GCF_031021105.1 Erythrolamprus reginae | reverse complement strand
ACTGCAAAATCTCCATTTCCTCCTCACTCCAGGGGAAGGATACTGCAAAATCTCCATTTCCTCCCAACTCCAGGGGAAGGATACTGCAAAATCTCCATTTCCTCCCAACTCCAGGGGAAGGATACTGCAAAATCTCCATTTCCTCCTCACTCCACGGGAAGATACTGCAAAAACTCCATTTCCTCCTCACTCCAGGGGAAGGATACTGCAAAATCTCCATTTCCTCCCAACTCCAGGGGAAGGATACTGCAAAATCTCCATTTCCTCCCAACTCCAGGGGAAGGATACTGCAAAATCTCCATTTCCTCCTCACTCCACGGGAAGATACTGCAAAATCTCCATTTCCTCCCAACTCCAGGGGAAGGATACTGCAAAATCTCCATTTCCTCCTCACTCCAGGGGAAGGATACTGGAAAATCTCCATTTCCTCCTCACTCCAGGGGAAGGATACTGCAAAATCTCCATTTCCTCCCAACTCCAGGGGAAGGATACTGCAAAATCTCCATTTCCTCCTCACTCCACGGGAAGGATACTGCAAAATCTCCATTTCCTCCCAACTCCAGGGGAAGGATACTGCAAAATCTCCATTTCCTCCCAACTCCAGGGGAAGGATACTGCAAAATCTCCATTTCCTCCCAACTCCAGGGGAAGGATACTGCAAAATCTCCATTTCCTCCTCACTCCACGGGAAGGATACTGCAAAATCTCCATTTCCTCCCAACTCCAGGG
Source organism: Erythrolamprus reginae (assembly GCF_031021105.1). Lineage (NCBI taxonomy): Eukaryota > Metazoa > Chordata > Lepidosauria > Squamata > Dipsadidae > Erythrolamprus > Erythrolamprus reginae. The sequence goes on along the minus strand of NW_027248530.1, from coordinate 116,667 downwards.
GAAGGATACTGCAAAATCTCCATTTCCTCCTCACTCCAGGGGAAGGATACTGCAAAATCTCCATTTCCTCCTCACTCCAGGGGAAGGATACTGCAAAATCTCCATTTCCTCCTCACTCCAGGGGAAGGATACTGCAAAATCTCCATTTCCTCCCAACTCCAGGGGAAGGATACTGCAAAATCTCCATTTCCTCCTCACTCCACGGGAAGATACTGCAAAATCTCCATTTCCTCCCAACTCCAGGGGAAGGATACTGCAAAATCTCCATTTCCTCCTCACTCCAGGGGAAGGATACTGCAAAATCTCCAATTCCTCCTCATTCCAGGGGAAGGATACTGCAAAATCTCCATTTCCTCCCAACTCCAGGGGAAGGATACTGCAAAATCTCCATTTCCTCCTCACTCCACGGGAAGGATACTGCAAAATCTCCATTTCCTCCCAACTCCAGGGGAAGGATACTGCAAAATCTCCATTTCCTCCCAACTCCAGGGGAAGGATACTGCAAAATCTCCATTTCCTCCCAACTCCAGGGGAAGGATACTGCAAAATCTCCATTTCCTCCTCACTCCACGGGAACGATACTGCAAAATCTCCATTTCCTCCCAACTCCAGGGGAAGGATACTGCAAAATCTCCATTTCCTCCTCACTCCAGGGGAAGGATACTGCAAAATCTCCATTTCCTCCTCACTCCAGGGGAAGGATACTGCAAAATCTCCATTTCCTCCTCACTCCAGGGGAAGGATACTGCAAAATCTCCATTTCCTCCTCACTCCAGGGGAAGGATACTGCAAAATCTCCATTTCCTCCTCACTCCAGGGGAAGGATACTGCAAAATCTCCATTTCCTCCCAACTCCAGTGGAAGGATACTGCAAAATCTCCATTTCCTCCCAACTCCAGGGGAAGGATACTGCAAAATCTCCATTTCCTCCCAACTCCAGGGGAAGGATACTGCAAAATCTCCATTTCCTCCTCACTCCAGGGGAAGGATACTGCAAAATCTCCATTTCCTCCCCACTACAGGGGAAGGATACTGCAAAATCTCCATTTGCGATTTTGATGATTTATAAGTGCTGGGATAAATATCCATCTGGTTCAGTTCCAAGTGGGAAGAAAGACCATGGAAACATGAAGGTTGATTGGAAAGAGGGTTTATTGATGGACAGGACCACATGGGTATGAAGTCCAGCCAGCTGACCTCATGGAGTGGAGACTGAAATGTATTTATACCTTATCTTGGGCTTTGAAGCTGAGATTCCTGTGCCTGTGGCAAAGGCATATATTCTATTGATTGCTGTCAGACTCCCATGGAGCTATGCAGGGATAATAGCTGATTGTGTAGGTTACCTAGTACAGGGGTAGGCAAAGTTGGCTCTTCCATGACAGATGGACTTCAACTCCCAGAATTCCTGAGCTAGCATGATTGGCTTAGGAATTCTGGGAGTCCACAAGTCATAGAAGAGCCAACTTTGCCTACCCCTGACCTAGTCAAACGTGGGCCTGATGCAATGCAGTTTCTATTGTGGCTGAATGGCTTTGCCCTGAAGAATAATCCCATCATCCTGGAGCTGAAGATCTTATGTCTTGTAAATAGGATGGCCAAATATTTGCTGCGGGCAGGGAGCTGAAACTCTGAGTTTCTGTCTTTACAAATACTGTATGTTTCTCCTTTAGGGAAAATATTATTTTAACTCTTATGACAATCATTAAGTGTTGTACCACATGATTCTTGACAAATCTATACATGTATTTTCTTTTATTTACACTGAGAGCATCTGCACCAAGACAAATTCCTTGTGTGTCCAATCACACTTGGCCAATAAATTTTTTTATTCTATTCTATTCTATATAACATTATTCCTTTTTAAAATAGTTCCTAAAACATTTCATTCTTTGAGGAGAGGGATGGGTGCTAACTTTCTACCTAAGATTTGGAGACCAAGGCTTTCGCTGTTAAGAGGCAACTGAATCCATGTGAGAAACCCCTTTGCTCAACAGATGAATTTTACAGTTAATTGATTTTCACATATTTAATGGCTGCTATTGAACATCACTTTGAATGGGATGAATTCTGAAGACAGCCAGATCCCTCCTTCCAAGAGGGCGCGAACACTTGTATAGCCAAATCATTCCGGTGTTTTTTATTATTATTATTTTGATTTTTTCCTTTAATAATAATAACAAAAGAGTTGGAAGTTTGACTCTGTCTTCTTTGTGGCAACCCCTGAGATATTGGAACACTGCTATCATGTCTCCCCTGGTTCTTCTTTTCATTAATCTAGCCGTGCCCAATTCTTGCAAACGTTCTTCATATGTTTTAGTCTCTAATCCCCTAGTCATCTTTGTTGCTCTTCTCTGCACTCTTTCTAGAGTCTCTCAACATCCTTTTTACATCGTGGCAACCAAAACTGAATGCAGTACTCCAAGTGTGGCCTTACCAAGGCATTATATAATGGTATTAAAACTTCACATGAGCTTTGTTGAATCCCTATGTAAATGACTGTATCTAAGGGAAAATGGTTAAAAATAGAGGTCGCGCCTGATTGGCTGAGGCGCTGACAGCTCAGTTTTGGTGGGAGCCAAAAAAGTATAAAAGGAGCGCTTTTCCCTGTAAAATTTTTAGACGTGTTCCAGCTGATTGTCACTTTCTCAAAAGAGCTGAAATAAAGGAACCGTCTGTGTTACTCGCTGCCTCAAGACTCTTCAAGCTTCACTTAACAAAAGAGTTGGAAGGGACCTTGGAGGTCTTCTAGTCCAACTCCCTGCTTAGGCAGGAAATCCTGCATTACTTCAGACATATGCAACATCTGCTTAAAAGCTTCCAGTGTTGGAGCATTCACAACTTCTGGAGGCAAGCTGTTCCATTGGTTAATTGTTCTGACTGTCAAGAAATTTCTCCTTGGTTCTAAGTCAATCTCCTTCAAAGGTTTCAGAATCTCTTTCAAAATCTCCTTCAAAGATTTCAGTTGGTTTTTTCTTTTGAAATTGTGCCTTTTATATGTTATACGAACTGATAACTCAGCATTGCCCTGGTATTTTTTTTAATCGCAACCCTCCTTCCTTTAACATTGTTGCAATTCCTGAAGAGGCGACTTCTCACTGAGAACTGAATTTGGCAACCATTAAATTAGTTAAAAATGTGTTTTCCCTGTGCCCCCAACCACTTCAAAAAACAATACCACATTGTTTCACTAGCTGAGTCACGTTTGGGCTCCACGTGATCATTTGGTGTCCTTTTTTATGATCTTGGTCTTGGCCAGGGTAAGCAAAGTTGGCTCTTCTATGACAGATGGACTTCAACTCCCAGAATTCCTGAGCTAGCATGATTGGCTTAGGAATTCTGGGAGTTGAAGTCCACAAGTCATAGAAGAGCCAACTTACTCTGGGCCAAATGTAATTTCTAATGTCGGATGTTAAGTAGGGTGAATGGATGAGGTAGACATCAGCCATAGTGATAACAACAGCTCTTTATTGAAGCAACGATGTCCAATCCAGCAACTCTCCGTCTCAGAACTCTTTTATAGAGAACTGTCAAACTGTTCAACCAATCAGCTATGAGTATTTTCCCGCCAAACTGGAGCACCTGACTGGAGCCTTCTAGCTCTAGTCTTAGTATGTAACATCAGATTTTCCCCTTTACCAGAGGGAAGCCCCCTTGTGGAGTACAGTGGTCCCTCGATTATCGCGAGGGTTCTGTTCCAGGACCCCTCGCGATAATCGATTTTTCGCGAAGTAGCGGCGCGGAAGTAAAAACACCATCTGCGCATGCGCGATCTCTCTTTTTTTTAAAATGGCCGCGCATGCGCAGATGGTGGGGCGACGGCAGTTTGGAGGCTGGCAATGGTTACTTTTCTTTCCGGCCACACACCCCCAGCGCCTCCGGGCTCCTCGCCGCTACCCCCCGCCCGCCCGATTCGCCCCTCTCACCGGCTTTCTTGGGGCACGAGTCCTTCTGTCACTTCTGATATGCCAGTTAAATTTGAACCAGGTTTTTGGCCTGCCCAAGTTGCTAGCTCTCAGTGAGAAATCTTTAGTTTATGATTTCAAAGTTAATTTTGAACCAGGTTTTTTGGCCTGCCCAAGTTGCTAGCTCTCAGTGAGAAATCTTTAGTTTATGATTTCAAAGTTAATTTTGAACCAGGTTTTTTGGCCTGCCCAAGTTGCTAGCTCTCAGTGAGAAATCTTTAGTTTATGATTTCAAAGTTAATTTTGAACCAGGTTTTTTGGCCTGCCCAAGTTGCTAGCTCTCAGTGAGAAATCTTTAGTTTATGATTTCAAAGTTAATTTTGAACCAGGTTTTTTTGCCCTCCCAAGTTGCTAGCTCTCAGTGAGAACACTTTAGTTTATGATTTCCCAGTTAAATTTGAACCAGGTTTTTTGGCCCTCATGTCCTCCTTCCATCCCTCCCTCCATCCCGCCCTCCTTCCATCCCTCACTCCTTCCTTTCGTAAAAAGCACTTAAACAGTGACAGAATAAAAAACCCCAGCCCTCACCTGTTTGAATTTCATTCACTCAGTCATTCATTCATTCTTCTCTATGCACTGTTTTATGTTGTGTGATTTAAATTGTTAAAAATCAATAAATAAAAATTTAAAAAAAAAAAAAATTCATTCTTCTCTATACCACTCAGTCCCAACACTTTCAACCCACAAATTACCATTCCCCATCCCCTTAATGTACTGTACTGTACGTACCTCTACCTGTACCTGTACCTGTACTGTACACATTGAATAACACTTAGTCATCCTGATAGAAATAATAAAAATATTTATTTACATTTTTACATTTTGGGGGGGGGGTTTGCATAACTAGGATAAATCGGGATCTTCTTCTATCACCATGTCTACAATGGATGCTGCAGGTGATGGTGTGACAGACCTCGTGGTTTTTGTGACAAACATAGTTATGGGCAGTTGTTGGCGCTTTTTCTTTTGCTTGGCTAACATGGCTCTGTATGGTGCAATGGTGTTGTCAAGGGAGGCCTTAAATTGTATAGAGCGAGTCATGTTGGGATCCCAAAGTTCCGCCATGCGTTGGAGATTTGCAGCAGCTCTGTTCATTTCTGCAAGCCGCTCAAGCGTTAGGCAACATCTTCTTCTTCCTCAGATTCTTCAGCTCCCTCTTCCTCCTCTTCTTCACTCGCTGACCTGGTCAGCTCCTCCAGATCTCTGTCTGTCAGCGGTAGGCCATGCTCATCAAGCAAACCATTGACTTCCTCTGGTGTCATGTCAACGAAGCCTTCTCCACCCAGTGGCTGTGCCAGCTTCACAGAGTTCTGGACTGCAGCATCCTGAATTTCTTCGGGAGCAAATCCCCTGTGAGCATGCACCACTTCTGGCCACAATTTCCTCCAGCAGGCATTCATTGTCTGTGACTTCATATCCACCAAGGCACTCTGAATGTTCTTCAGACAAGATGCAATTGTGTACTGACGCCAGTAGGCCTTCAATGTGAAGTTTTCATCAGCATCCATTGCTTCCACGATGCTTGCAAGAGAATTGCGTGTGTACAGTGCCTTAAATGCGCGGATAACACCTTGATTCATCGGCTGGATAAGCGATGTGGTGTTTGGTGGCAAGAATTCGACTTGCACCCCATCATGTTCATGTTCCAGGTGATCATGGCCTCCAGCATTGTCCATTAGGAGAAGCACTTTGAAATTGAGTCCTTTGCCAGCCAAATACACCTGCACCTGTGGGATGAAGCACTGATGAAACCAGTCCCGCGTGAGGGGTTTTGTAATCCATGCTTTAGGATTATGCATCCAGTACACTGCCACTGCATTCTTATTTCTGTTCCTTAGGGCTCTTGGATTTCGTGACTTATAGATTAGCCCTGGCTTCAGCAAAAAGCCTGCTGCATTCCCACACATGATCAAAGTCACCCGATCTTTCATGGCCTTAAAGCCAGGGACTTTGGCTTCATCTTGCATCAAGAAAGTCCTTGAAGGCATCCTCTTCCAGAACAGGCCTGTTTCGTCCATGTTGAACACCTGTTCTGGAAGGTAGCCCCCTTCTGCAATTAGGTCTTTAAACGTGCCCTGGACAAAGTTTTCGGCTGCACCTGTATCTGCTGAGGCAGCTTCTTCGTGCAATGACACACTCTTCAGGCCATAGCGCCGTTGAAATTTATCGAACCACCCTTTGCTTGCTGTGAATGTGGCTGGGGCTGAAGAAGCAGAAGATGTTGATGGCTGGGGGTCTTCAGGGTCACCAGCGCCTTCATCTACAGAGAATGACAGGAAAGGGAGAGAGAAGTGACTTGAATGAAAGCATACAGTCCTTCCTTCCCTCCCTCCTTCCTTCCATCCCTCCCTCCTTCCTTTCTCTCCCTCCTTTCTCTCCTTCCTTCCATCCATCCCTCCTTCCATCCCTCCTTCCTTCCATCCCTCCCCCCCTCCTTTCTCTCCCCCCTTCCATCCCTCTCTCCTTCCTTTCTCTCCCTCCTTTCTCTCCTTCCTTCCATCCCTCCCTCCCTCCTTCCTTAAAAAACACTTAAATATAAAAAACACCAGCCCTCACCTGGGTCTCCCTCATCTGCATCTGTGTCTTCAAGACGGTTGTACAATTGCTGCGCCTTGGTTCGTATAGTGTTCGTATCCAAAGCAATGCTCTTTTTTCGGCAGTCTTCTACCCACACAGACAAAGCAGCTTCCATCTTCATAAGGCGTTTGTTTCTAGGCGTCACCATTCTTTTTGCAGCCTTGTTGAATGATATCAGAGAAGTTTGCCTTATCTTCTTCTCATCTTTCTTAATGTATCGCACAGTCGATTTGTTGATCCCATAATGGCGACCAACCTCTACATTAGAATGTCCCGCTTTCAGCATGTCTAAAAGTTCAATCTTTTCCTTGATTGTCAGCATCTTCCGGGTCTTTTTAGCGTCGCCGCCTCCACTCCGCATGGAACGTTTAGGTGCCATCTTCAAAGAAGTCTTCACAAACAGCTCCAAGACACAGATCCAAGACACAGATGCAAGATACAGATCCAAGAAACAGATCCAAGAAACAGCTCCGACAAACAGCTCCGACAAACAGCTCAAAAAGCAAGACACAGCTTGAAGAAACGGCTGCAAAAGTTGCAAAAGTTTCAAAGCAAAGCACGCTGAGCAAACAACACTGATTGGCCGAGATTTCTGTCCATCAGCAATGACAACGCTGATTGGCTGAAATTTTGCTGTATCACCATTGCCGGGCAAACTTCTTGCAATGGCAAAGCTGATTGGCCGAGATTTCGGCCAACCAGCAATGGTAGACGTCAGTTTGGTGATGACGCGTGACGTCATCGGGCGGGAAAAACCACGCACGTATTTTTAATTTATTTTTGTTTGGAAAATCGCGATATAGCGTTTCGCGAAGATCGAGATCGCGAAACTCGAGGGATCACTGTACTGTGAAAGGGTTACCATAGCAAATGCGCTGCACCATGGAAGCCATTTTAAGACAGTACAGTAGAAGCAATTTTAAGGCACCACAGGCTGCACCTTAGCAGAACACATTGCGGGTTCTTGCCTTCACAGTATTTTTTTTCTAGAGAAAGTAATACGTGTACCAAATTTTATTGAAATTGCTCAAGGTGTTCCAGAATTATACTGGAACACAGACACACACAAACACAGAGATATAAATATCTGATTTTTATTTTTTTTAATAATTTCCAAACCTGTCATTTTAACAGGGATACATAGACTTCCTTTGCTAAAAACTGAAGTAAAAATCATCACTTAAGCAATTCAACTTTTATAAACATAGTGATGCTAACCTTAATATTTAAGCAGCTAATCAAATCCCTTAAGACGATCCTGGAGGTATATCTAAAAATGTTCCAATTTGTTCAAACAACAAAATTATATGAAAATACTAGTTTGGCTCTCCACCTTAGAAGCATTGATACAGACAAGCCTTATAAATATGGGGGGTAATTGTTTCATATATTAAATGAAAGGGTGAATTGAAAACCAGATTAGAATTAAAAGAACAATGGGTGAGATTTTAGTGGTGGTCATACCTGTAAATACAATCATGATACGTGAAGGATGTGAAAGTATGGGGTATATAGAGATAATTAATGATACTTGATAAATTATTATTGGGGACTGATGATGAACTGATAAAGGCAACATACAAATATTTGACTACAAAATGGAAGAAGAAGAAGTTAAGGAAACAATGGTTGTATGGGCTAAAAACTTTGGATATAACATTGATTTCGATAATTGGCAAAAACGTTGGGAAAGAAAGCGGAAATTGACATTGGCTATATCATATAAAGAGAACCTATATAAATTGTTTTACCGGTGGCATCCTCCTCCAGCTAGACTGGCTAAAATGTTTAGCAACACATCCCCAAAATGTTGAAAATGTAAACAATCACCAGACGCATACTACCACATGTAATGGACGTGTAAAAAAGCAAAGAAAGTTTGGTTACAAATTCAGATGTGGCTAGAAAAAATGATTGGACAGACTATAGAATGTAAGCCAGAACTATTTCTTTTTTAAAAAAATAATCTTTATTAATTATATACATTAAAAAAGAATTACAAATAACAACTAATGATAAACACAAAAACAAGAAAAACAAACATAACATAGACATGTATAGTATAAAGGGTATCATAATGGCAATAAAGAAAAAATTAAGTAGTATTTTCAATACGTTCAATATATAGTATTTGTTTGTGTTAAACAAAATTAATGAACTATATTTTTATTAGGCATTATAACAGAAAGCTAGGGAAAAGGGTCAATATAATACTACATATCCTTATAGCAGCGAGAATGGTATATGCACAGCAATGGAAATATGAACACACACACAGAAAAAGAAATAATAAGGAAAATATTAATATGTGCAGAAATGGATAGAATTGCATTAGAACTAAAGAATGAAGGAGACACAGAATATTATGCTATATGGAATAGATTTTATCAATGGTAAGAGTCAGAACATGAAAATATTAGGCTAAATAGACCAGGAATGCAATATTTTATATGTACTAGAATGAATACGTTGGTCAAAAATAATTGTACAAGACTAGCACTGTGGAAGTAGTATATATGTTATTAGTCCTTTGGTTTCTATGGCAGATGAAATGCCAGGATGGTCAAACTGTGTTCAGCATATCTCTATGTTCAATATACCAATATAACCATCTATCTATCTATCTATCTATCTATCTATCTATCTATCTATCTATCTATCTATCTATCTATCTATCTATCATGAGAGGGCTAATTTCTGTCTCTTCTGCATAGTTTACAGGAATTCCTGTATGCTGCAGGACATGGTGTCTGAAAAGGTGGAGCTGAAGAGGGCCCTGGAGGAAGAGTGTAATATCAATGCCTAGTTCAGCGAGCAGAATGCATCCGTGCTGAAGAGCTTCAGGGGATTGAAGAGGAAGTGAGAAACGTTCAGATAGCAGCCCTGACTAAGGGAGGCAGATGACATCCCTAATTTTCTAAAATAAAGTTCCAAAAGGGGGAAACCCTCAGTGGGGGTGGGGGAGGTGAAGATAGAGGTCTTTGGACAGCTTTCCCCCACCCCAGTGACCTCAAATATTGGTCTCTCTTTCAGACGAAAATCATCATGCCGCCCTGAGTCTTCGGAGAGGGGCGGCATACAAATCTAAATAATAATAATAATAATAATAATAATAATAATAATAATAATAATAACAACAACAACAATAACAATAATAATAACTATAATTATACAGTATATAGTTATTGTTGTTGTTGTTGTTATTATTATATATTGAATATAATTGAATATAATTATAGTTATTATTATTTTTGTTGTTATTATATAATGTAATTATATAATTATATTATTATTATAACTATATTATTATTATTAATATAATTATAATTATTATTATTATTACTATTATTATTATTATTACTATTATTATTATTATTACTATTATTATTATTATTATTATTATAATTATTATTATAATTATTATATAGACACGATGCTGTGGCCCAGATGATCCATTGGAATTTGTGCCAGAATTACCATTTACCAGTGGCAAAGAACTGGTGGGATCATAAACCCGAAAAAGTGGTCGAAAATGAGGAAGCAAAACTACTGTGGGACTTCCAACTTCAGACTGACCGAATTCTGAAACATAACACACCAGACATTGTGATCGTGGAGAAAAAGAAAGTATGGATCATCGACATCGCAATCCCAGGAGACAGCAGAATTGAGGAGAAGCAGCTAGAGAAATTAGTGAAATATGAAGATCTAAAAATCGAGCTGCAACGACTCTGGCATAAGCCAGTGAAAGTGATCCCAGTGGTACTTGGTACGCTGGGCGCAGTATCAAAGGATCTCAGCGGACATTTGAAAACCATCGGAATTGACAAAATCTCCACCTGTCAATTGCAAAAGGCCGCTTTACTGGGATCGGCAAACATAATTTGCCGCTACATCACGCAGTCCTAGGTGCTTGGGAAGCGCCCGACTGGTGATGAAATACGAAATCCAGCATAGTGGAATGAAGAATAGAATACAATACGATAGAACAGAAAAGTGAAAGGAGTTAAGATTAAAGAGAAAAAAGAAAAAAGAAAAGAGAGAAAAGAGAAAAGAACAGGAAAATTTTCAAATTTCACCAATGGTCAGGATGCCCCTGTTCCTTGCAAACAGCCCCAAATGAAGATCCTGGAATCATGTTTAGTCATTTTTCCTCTGCTTTCTGCTCCTTTCTACAGAGAACTTTGATATGGGAAAGGGGGATCTGGCAGCCCCTGTTAGTTTCTCAAACTGACGTGTCTCTTCCCCCCACACACACACCACCACCATGGAGGTCCTTCTGGCTGTAGGAAGAACTGTGGAAGAATACAACTCTCGCCTGGAGATACTTAGTCATTTGCTACTCACACACATGGGCGATGGAGACGGATGGAGGTATGTAATAGAGAATTACAATGGGGCTTAAGGGTTTCCCCTGATGATCCAACGTCCTGATGATCTCAATTTCTTTTCAGCACAATACATCATCCCTGCCCCAGATCAAGAACCCTCAGTGGTGGATGAACCCTTGTCATCATCAAGTAAAAGGTAATCTAAATCTTCTGGGGAATATTTTGAAAGTCCATTACTAAGTAAGACAATTTTTCAAATGATCATTTGATTATGTGAATGAATCAGGCTGAGAGATGAATTCTCTCCCATAACAAATAACTTTGTGAAAAAGCTGTTTTCCTTTTAACCAGGAGAGGTTAAAGCTGATTTTTTTTCATGTCATATTAAGCTGTGAGAATCAGGATAGCGATGGGTGAGTGAGCTGATATATAAGGACATTCTTTTTTTAAAAAAATATATACTTTATTTATAAATATGGGGAAAAAGGGAAAGGATGGTGGGGAGTAGGAAGGAATGAACAGAAAAAAAAGAGAGGGGAAGGATGAAAAGGGGGGATGGGGAAGGGAAATACAAAATCAAGAGGTTCAGGTAAGTTCAGGTAAGTGATAAGATTGTACATTATAGGTTGTGAATCATAATACATGTAATTCTTAATATCAGTATTGTATTTCTTAAACATTGTAAATAAGCAGTAACTAAACAATATCCTTAGTATTATCAAAACTTTTCTTAGATTTTAATAATAAATGTTACATCTCGTGTTAATATATATTAGGTAATAACAAATAGATGAGAATGTTTTCTAAATTTAAAAGGTAGAAAGAGAAACATACCAAATTTGCAGGAAGAGAGATAGGTGAAAGGGAGGAAAGAAGGAGAAAATGAAAGGAAGAAAAGGAAGAATATAGCTGTGGGTTTTTTTTAACTTTTCCAGACACCTACAACATCAGGGAGACAACCGCTGAGGAGTGGGAAAGGGAAGAATGCCATGTAAGTCTACATTGTATCTAAAAAATATAAAATTTATTCCAGGGGAATTATTCAAAATGATCTGTTTCAAATAATGCTTGGAAAGCAAACTGGGAATAGCAGCAGTTGAATTTCCTTTTTCAAGAGAGCCTCCCATGCGACTGCACCTTTTATTAATAACCTGACTATCTCCTACTCTATATAATGTATAGTTACAACTGGGCTTGAGGGTTTTCCTTGTGCTCACACCAAATGTCCTTATGTTCTTAATTATTTTTCAGCACAATACAGGATCACCTGCATCACTGCCCTGGATCGAGGCAAAACAACCCCCTCAGTGGTGGATGGACATCTGTCCCCATCAAGTAAGCAATCTTCTGGGGAATGTTTTGAGGGTAACACAAAGGGGTTTCGTAGGTGACTGGTTAGATTTTAGAAAGGAATATGTTCCACTTTGGGTGGATCTCTGCTCTATGAGCCATGCTTCTTGCATGGAGCCTGCAGGAGGGGCCTGAGTGAAGAGCCGAGGGATCCTGCCCTTCACACACATTCTTAGTTCTTCCCTCTGTTGTGGTTGAGTCTGGGCCAGCTCCTGCCCCAAGGACTTTGGGGGTGGATGTGGGTGAATCCTCCTCAGAAGCCAGTTTTATTACCGACTGCTTCTGACAGCGAAGTGTCTGAAGCAGATAGTAGAAGTGAAATGGAATCCTCAGAGGGGGTAATGGCAGACAGCCCATTAGGTAGTCACCCCCTGAGTGATTCATCATCATTATCATCACTGGATTCGGAAGAGACATTCATTGATGTACAGTGATCCCTCGATTTTCGCAGGGGTTACGTTCCAAGACCTCCCGCGAAAATCGATTATCTGCGATATAGCGGCGCGGAAGTAAAAACACTATCTGTGCATGCGCGCCCTTTTTTCCATGGCCGCGCATGCGCATATGGTGGAGCCAGGGAGCGACGAAAGTGCAACTAATATTAGATAAACATCTACAGTATCTAAATAAATAAAATAAACATCTCGCCGCTCGTCCGTTCGCCCGCCCGCCTGCCGCTCACCACTCATCCATTCGCCCGCCCGCCGCCCGCCGCTCATCCGTTCACCTGCCCGCCGCTCGCTGCTTGTCCGTTCACCCGCCCGCCGCTTGCCGCTCGTCCGTTCGCCCGCCCGCCCACCGCTCGCCCGCCCGCCGCTCGTCCGTTCGCCCGCCGCTCGCCGCTCGTCCGTTCGCCCGCCCGCCGCTCGCCGCTCGTCCGTTCGCCCGCCCATTCCACCTATCTTTCTCCTCTGCTGCAAGAGAGGCGGGACAGGCATTCTCCGGAGGCTGGTGGGTGCACGAGAGAGGGAAAGTGAGAAAAAGAGAGAGAGCAAGAGGGGGAGAGATAGAGAAAGAGAGAGAAGGAAAGAAAGAAAGAGATGAGAAAGGAAGGAAGAGAGTGAGAGAGAGGAAGAAAGAGAGAGAGAGAAGAGTGGAAGGAAGAGAGAGAGAAATGATAGAAAAAAGGGGAGAAAAAAAAGAGAAATGAGAAAATGATTGAAGCAGAGAATGACAGGAAAGAAAAAGAGACAGAGAAGTGACTCTTGGTGATGACGTATGATGTCATCGGGTGGGAAAAACCGTGGAATAGAAAAAAAACCGTGGAGTATTTTTAAATTATTAGTTTTTGAAAAACCGTGGTATAGTGTTTCGTGAAAATCGAGGGATCACTGTAAACAGGTGCAGGGCAATGTCTAGGAAAGAGCAACTGCGTAAATACTACAGGAAATAAGGTAGATAACCTGTGGCTGGGTGTAATTAGACTAATTGGGGCTGCTGTTAAATAGTCATCGTTTTGGCCTCTGGGTGTGGAAATTTATCCATTCGGTAAAGGAGGACTCCCTTTGAACTGTTTCCAAGACTTTTGAACTAAATCATAGTCAAGTTTGTGACTTTGCGAATTCTTGAAGGAGAGTGGCTGTGATGTCTTCACAGCTACTGGTTATCTGCTTTGTGTTTGTTTATCGTTCTTCACAGCACTTAAGCCGGTTGCTTTGAAGGTGAGCATTTTGCCTGACTAAAAGTGTGTATGGCTCCTTTTTTACTTTCGATAAAAAACATTGTTATTGACTTACAACTGTGTGTGTCTGAATTCCTACCTTTAAACTTAATCGAGGGCTAGTGCCGAGAAGCCCAGCAGAACACTCTCCAAGCAAGCATTTTGGGGAGGCTAGAAAGAAGCTTGCCAATCTAAAGGTGGTCTATACATCTACATCTGCTTCTCTACAAACCGCAATGCTGAAAATCAGTGGGGCAGCCCTAGGCTTTCCCATTTGATTCCATTTTTCATGTAGCCACAATGGTTCTACAAACCCAGAGATGCTAATTTTACTCGAGAAGAGTAAGAAGAAGAAGAAAATTTTGGGATGAGTCTATGCAGACAGACAAGCTCAGAAAAGAGAATCAAGATATGAGTTGTGCTATATAACTACTTTGCTGAATGCACAAAGTAAATTGAACCCCATAATTGGAAATTCAAATTAAATTAAATAAAGGGCTAATTTCTCTCTGATGCTCATATTTGCAGCAACAAAACACCGTGATTGACAGGGAATAAGGAGCTCCTGAAATAAAACTCCCAGCTTGTGGCAAACAACCCAGAGCTCTGCACAGAGAAACAGACAAGGTGAAGAAATATTATTTGACAGCAACCCTGATTTGGGCAAAATGGCAGAACTAAATTACTAAAAAAGTAAGGCAAAGGAAGTGCCAGGTATTTTTAGGTAGAATTGAACATCTTGGAAATAAAATTAGAATTGAAAAGAAAAAAATATTGAAGCCTCGTCTGCAGAATTCTGCAGCAAGCTGGGCAGAGTCAGCTCCTCATGGAAAATGGAAAATTTAAAGACCAACTGGAGAGGTGAGAAATATTTATAGGTGAATTCTGCCATTATTTTAAATTCATCCATCCATCCATCCATCCATCCAGATCCTGTTTCATTTTTTTCTTTTTGAAGTATAGTAGTTTCATCCTAGGTCCTGTTTCATTTTTTTTGAAGTAGTTTGGATTTATTTATTTGTTTGTTTGTTTGTTTGTTTATTTATTTATTTATTTATTGGATTTGTATGTCACCCCTCTCTGAGGACTTGTCATCGCGGCTCACAACATATCAAAACAATATACAATATACATATCTAAAAAAATCCAATTAATGTAACTAAAAAACTTTAAAAACTCTTCCTCAGCCACTACAGGCACGAGGTATGTGACCTGGCTGAGTCTCTCTTAAATATCCGGCCACAGGTTGCAACTTGAGAGCTCTGGATCATCTATTGCCAGATCGCCTGATCTGTGGGCTGTGTGACCCCTCTCCGCTTGGGGTCAAGGCTGTCCTCGGTCTCCCACTGCCAGGTGGCCCTTTTGAGTGTTTATCACTGGGGACCCTTCCCCACTGGCGTCCCTCTCCCCCCAGCTCCCAAATGGCCCTGATGGGAAAGGAAATGAAGAAGAGCAAAGGAAAAGGAAAGGAAGATAGAATAAGGATAAAGGGAAATGAAAGGAAAGACAAAAGAAGGAAAGGAAGATAGAAGAAGGACAAAGGGAAAAGAAAGGAGCAAGCCAGGTATAAGGGCCACTCAGCCCCAGAGACAGAATCGGTGGGTCTGGATTGGAGGAGGGGAGCGTTTTGCCAGAACATTGGAATAGGGAGTGTCCAGAGAACCATAAGGACCAATGGGAATTCTCCCTTCGTCAGCGTAATTGTCTCCGGGCAGACTCTACCTTGAGTTCACCTGAGGAAGGTGAGAGTGGGGCGCAGAGAGAAAACGGGAAGAGGGGGGGAGGGGTGCATGCCAGCTCTGGAGGGGAGGGGAGGCTTCCATGTCATGGAGTGGAGCTGCAGGGAGTGACTGAAGGGAAGACCCAGTTCCACAGCCTGCGAGGACTTCGGGGGGTCTCTGAGCAGCTGCCATGAACCTCCCCTTGACCTCCCCCCCCACTCTCACAATACCCAGCAGATCCCCCCTCCCAATTTCTCCGCTTCTCTCTCTGCTGAGAACTCCCTCCTCTGCCCGGAGACCGATGATGCTCAAGCAGGGAGAATTCATATTGTTGCTGCTGCCAGTAATGTCCCTTCCCATCTCCAGAGTCCAAGATCCACGCTTCCTCCCCCCAATGCAGAATCCACGTTTCTCTTCCAGGCCTGGAAGCATCTGGCCGGGACAGAGGGTGCAGTGTTGTGTACAGTGTAGTGTTGAGAAATGTAGTAGAAAAACCAGCGAAAGTCTCATGATCATGTGAAGCATGAGAAACACACGCTGCCATTCACTTAGTAGAGGCGGAATCAGGATCATTTGGCCGGCAGAACCCAACTTTCCTTCCCAAATTAAAGGGACCTTTTGTGCAGCATGAGATTCAAGAGTCTTTCATACGAATATCAAACTGGCTTTGCAGTAACCCACTCAGTGCTCTTTCTCATGACCAGAAAACCATCTAGTCATCTGGCCATCTAGTCTGACCCCCCTCTCATTCAGGAGATTTACAGAATGATAGAGAGGGAAGGGACCTCAGTGGCCATCTAGTCTGACCCCTCTCCTCATTCAGGAGACTTACAGAATGATAGAGAGGGAATTTTCTCCTTAGTTGCAAGATGCTTCTCTCCTTGATTAGTTTCCACCCATTGCTTGTTGTCCTGCCCTCTGGTGCTTTGGAGAATAGTTTGATTCCCTCTTCTTTGTGGCAACCCCTGAGATTTTGGAAGACTGCTATCATGTCTCCCCTCCTCCTCCTTTTCCTTAAACTAGACATACCCAGTTCCTGCAACTATTCTTCATAGGTTTTAGCCTCCAGTCCCTTAATTACCTTTGTTGCTCTTCTCTGAGCTCTTTCTCAACCTCTGAACATCCTTTTTACATCCTGGTGACCAAAACTGAATGCAATATTCCAAGTGTGGCCTTATCAAGGCATTATATAGATGTATTAGCACTTCATGTGATCTTCACTCTCTCCCTCTGTTAATGCAGCCTAGAATCGTGTTGGCTTTTTTGGAAGCTGCTGCACACAACTGGCTCATATTTAAATGGTTGCCCACTAGGACTCCAAGATCCTTGTCATTACAGTTATTACTGTTGATACCACATATATTGTACCTGTGCATTTGGTTTTTGTTGCCTAAATGTAGAACCTTACAATTTGATGGTTGAATTTCATTTTATTTGATAGCACCCAATGTTCAACTCGGTCAAGATCCTTCTGTATCTGAGCCCAATTATACCATACTACTAATAATACTAAGCAGTTATGGGCCTTCCAAGGCATACCCATATTTCTCCAGCACTCCGCGGACTACATTGGCTGCTGATTGGTTTCCAGATGCAATTCAAAGGGTTGGTTATGACCTCTAAAGCCTCCACAGAATCGGCCTTCTCCAGGTCCCATCAACTAGACAATGTCATTTGGTGGGACCTAGGGGAAGAACCTTCTCTGTGGGGGCCCCGACCCTCTGGAATCAGCTCCCACCAGAGATTTGCATTGCCCCCACCCTCACCTTCTGTAAAAGTTGAAAGACCTATCTGTGTCACATGTCTTGCTGTGTGAATGGGAATGAATTATTTTAAATGTTATCAGAGTTTTTTTATTAAAGTTAAAGTATTTATTAAAGTAAATAAATAAATAAATGAATACCAAACTACTTCAAAAAAATAGAAATATAAAATACATACATAATAAAATACAATATACTGTAATATACAAAAGGAAAGAACTATATACAAAGTCTATATACAAGAGAAAGGGTGGAGCTGACGGAGGAGGGCTTCCTGGAGGAAAACATCCCAGCTCAGGGAAGATGCTGGGAGCTCCCGGCTGATGGAGGCTCAGGAGCTCTTCTGGGGTCCTCTGGTTTCCCTCAGCGGGATCTTTGTCTGAAAGAGAGACCAAGAGGTGAGGGCAGCTGGGGGTGGGGGGGAGGCTGTCCAGAGACCTCTGCCCTACCTATATTCACGCCCCCACCCCCACCAAGGCTTCCCCCAGTTTGGGGCTTGATTGGAGGGAGGAGGGGCGTCAGGGCTGCCGTCTGAGGGTCTCTCACCTCCCCATCAGGGCCCTGAAGCTCTGCAGTATGGCGGCCTTCTGGGCCCTGAGCTGGGTGCTAGTTTTCTGTTCTGCCTCGAGGGCCCTCTTCAGCTCCACCTTCTCCGCCACAATCTCCTCAAAGAGGCGGGAATTCCTGTCAATTAGGAAGAAGAGGCAGAGGTTAGCCCTCTCATGACTGACAGGCAGGCAGACAGACAGGCAGGCAGAGAGAGAGAAGGAAGGAGGGAGAGAAAGATTTGGAAGAATGTCGGAATTCACCTCTACATATTTCTCACCTCTCCAGCTCTTGTTTCAGTTTCTGGTTCTCCGAGAGGAGATCCCGATTCCGCCCAGCTTGCTCTAGGACTCTGCAGAGGAGGCTCCGATACTCCTCCTTCTCCACATTAAGCTGTATTTCAAGATGTCCTATTCTGCAAAAGAGGAAGACAAGAGCAAAATTAGCCTAGTCAGGTTTTCACTCAAACTATTCCCCTTGTTTCAGGTTAAAGCCGTTTCTTAGCTTTACGTTCTCAGTCTTTGCCTTTTGCCCCTTTGCCCAAGTCAGCATTGCTGGCCCAGAATGGCTTACCTCCTCTCTCTCGCCCTCGCCTCTCTGCAGAGCTCTAAGTTGTCTTCTTCAAGCTGGGCGGCTTTGGCCAGGAGCTCCTCATTCGGAGAACTCAGCTGGGGGGTCGTGCTGTAAATTGCAGGAACCAGAGAGAAATTAGTCCCCTGATTTTTTTTTCACTTTCTCTGGGAGTCCTCAGGGAGTGGGCGGCATGCAAATGTCATTACTTAAATAAATAAATGAATTTGGAACAACTTCCCTGGAATCTATTTTACATTTTTAAAAATACAATGCAGACTTACATGGCATTGTTCCCGTTCCCACTTCTCAGCGGTGGTCTTGGATAGGGACTGGCGTTCCTCCACCGCTGAGGGTCCTCTATTTGGCGTTGGACATTAATGTGAGGCTGAAAAGCAGTAGATTATATGGATGTTGGGCCTGAGCACAGGGGAAACCCCCCAGCCCAGCTCTGACTCTCTGTTACATACCTCGGTCCATGTCCCCATCCCCAGTGCGGGCTGATCCAGCGGCACAACTGCAGAAAAAAATACACTTCTTTAATTAACAAAGTTATTGAGATCAAGTAGAGACATTCCCTTTTACACTAAACTCTCCCCACTTGCTGCCAACTTAGTTTTCAGAGTCTCTTACCTCTATTTCTTGGCTTAACCCAATTCCTCATCCGATAAAAGAAATTGCCTGCCATCTTCAACAGGAATTGGGACAGCACAGCAGGCAAGAGCACAGGTCAGCAAAAATGGCTAACTTTCTGTAATGTGCCTGAAGATGAACTTTGGATGAGACCTACACAGGGGGATTCTACACAGGCAGAGAGTCATTGGAATGTACCAATTCCTAAAATTCTTAGGGTTTGTTACCTCTTGATAATTTTGATCTTCCTGAGAGAGCAGCCCAGAAATTGGATGCCTGGAAATGTAGTCATGGCAATGGGTTTTTTTAAAAATTAGTTGAGAGCTTTACTTGCTTCCCCCAGCTGTTTCTTTGGTATGAGCCATTTGGACATAAGGATTCTGAGGAAGCAGAGTCGTTGGAATGTTCCAAGTCCTGAAAGGAGTTATCTGTGGATGATTTTGGTCTTCCTGAGGGAGCAGCCCAGACAATGGCGAAGGGGCTGTGCCTGAGGCCCCTCGAATAGAGTACAAGAGAATGACTAGAGCACAAAGGACTAGAGCACAAATCATCCACAGATAACAACTCATTTCAGGAGTTGGTACATTCGAACGATTCTCTGCTATCCCACTTCTGACAAAGGACTCTCCCCTCTCTTCCAGCGCCCTCCATTCCTGAAGACAAGCAGTTCCACTGGCTACATGTCCTCTCTGTGAGGGAGTTTCTCCTTCATTCCAGGTGGCTTCTCTCCATCCTGAGTTTCCATCCATCCTTGCTTGTCCTGCTGTCTGGGGCCCTGGAGAACAATGTGTCTCCCTCTTCTGGATGGCAGCCCCTCAAATACTGGAATGCTCCTCAGAATCCGCAGAATGGAATCCCAGAGAAAAGGGGGCATGAAACACCTCCAAGCATCTTCAGGGTAATTAGAAGGAAGAAACCAGAAGAGACTCTGCTTCTCTCAGTCTGCAGCTGGTGGGAAACGGTAAACGTCTGAATGTCTTCTTTCAATCCAAAGATGGTACTGTATTCCGATTTCACCGTCTCTGGGGCTCACTTGTCCCACTGCTCTTATGTGATCAGGGAAAGGTTGGCTAGGACTCCTCATTACACTGTCAGATTAATTTTAAAAGGAATTGTTTTCTATAATTTTCCTTTTTTAATTTTTCCAAATTGCAAATTTTAATATTTACCAAAATTGTGGTTTTTAATTAGGAAAGAAACAGTGACACGCCACCTGATCGTGACTTGCAGCCTCCCCCATTGCCTTCCCCGTTGCCTTTGCTGTTGGAAGCCCCTGAGAAGATTGCAAATGGTCACCACATAACCCTGGGATGCTGCAGCTGTTGTCAATGGGAGCCAGTTCGCATGACTGCAGGGACACCGCAATGGCCTGCTTCTAAGTTGGGTTTTTCAGGTTTGTTATGACATTCAACCGCTTCTAAATGAATGGTCATAAGTCAAGGATTACCTGTATTGCAGAATACAGAGAATCATAGAATGTTAGCTGGGAAAGGCATGTTCATGGTCATCTAGTCCAACCCTCCAACCCCCCAATCCAGAACACACTGTCACAAATATACCATTTACACCGACTGAACTCTCATTCTTGCATTTTAATGGGCTTTTCTTTATTTTTATCAGGGAGTTGATGCAAATTATTCAGAGGCAAATCTGATGTCCTTGCAAGGAATTGAACGTGACCTGCAAGGAGATTCATACCCAGGTCCATTGGGACCTCAAACGCCTGAGGAAGAGCAGCCAGACAGGCAAGAGGAGAAGCCATTTTAGTATTCAATGGGTGGAAAAAGGAAGAGGAGAGCCCTCATTACCATTCTTGGAGGACAATCATCTCAGTATAGGGCATATGGTACTCTACCATAGACTTCTGTCGATCTTTTATGGCTTGAACAGATGCTTCCAGGCACTTCTTCACATTTCAGTGAGGTTTTTCTGTCCCTTTTCCCTATAGAAGAGTTATGGATACATCCAGCCAATCTTCTGGAAGCTCCATGACCTTCCTTTTGAAGGTGGATCAGGGATGCCAGAAGCCATCCTGCCACAGAGTCACTGGATGGCTCAGAAGAAGCCTCTGTCGGGCTTTTCAGAGAAGCCATCCCAGTATACTTTCTTGGATTCCGTCGGTTGCTTGACTTTGAGATGTGAGAGTGGGAATAAGGACGGGGTGGTGTCCTGGAGGGCTACCAAGGATTTGGGCTGAATTGTGTCTTCCAGGGCCTTTCTTGTGGCGGTGAGTGTAGGGGACTCAAAGAAAGTTTCTCCACAGGCCACCTGGGTGGGGTCCTCTAGGCTAAATATCTGGTCTTGAACATCTCCCATTGCTTCATCATTGAGTAGCCCCTCCAAGAACTCTTTGTCCTGGTTCCTGGTTCCTTTTGAAGGTGGATCAGGGATGCCAGAAGCCATCCTGCCAGGGAGTCTCTTGATATTCAGAAGAAGCCTCTGTCGGGCTTTTCAGAGAAGCCATCACAGGATACTTTCTTGGATTCTGTGGGTTGCTTGGCTTTGAGGATCTCCAGCTGGTCTCTGTAGATCAGTCACCTGCAGATGTTCTTCCTCAGTTCTTTCTCTCTAGAAAAATTAGAGATAAATTTGGACCAACAACCAATTATTCTCAGTTAACCACAATGACAACTCCCAAAGCATATAAATATTTTTGGGCAGCAGGATTTATTCTGTTAAAATGCTTCTCTTATACATAGCTTTGAAAAATCCCATTCACTTCCATGAGACCTATTCCTAGATTTGCATAGGTAGGATTAAAAGTGAATAAGGCATAATTCATAATTTATTTCTCTCTTTAAGTTTTTTTGTATGGGGGGGAGGTTACTTTCCGTTACTGAAAACATGCTACCTGGAACAGATAATAAGGTTACATCATCCTATAAAATCCACCCCAATTTTACCTCAGACAAGGGAGAAATTAATATTCATTTCTAGAAGCGAAATTCAGGACTGCTGTCTAAAAGTTTCTCCTTTGCCCAAGTCAGTGTTGCTGTCCGAGAGTTGCTCACCTTCTCTCTCTCGCCTTCACCTCTCTGCAGAGTTCTTCGTTCTCCTGTTCAAGCTAGGCGGCTTTTGCTAAGAGCTCCACATTTGGAGAACTCGGCTGGGTGGTCGTGCTGCAAATTCAAGGACCAGAGAGAAATTAGTCCCCTGATTTTTTTTTACTACAATCATCAAACTTTTTCTTCAATTGAAAAATATTTTAAAATGCCTTTATGTTTGTGTGCATATATAATTTCAGTGTAGCTATTTCTACCACAATAATCAGAAATCTCTCCTTACAGGAAGCAATGCTTTACCCATTGTGGGAGGCCATCCGCTCCCTTCTTCTAATCTGGGGGGATGGTCCCCATTTTGTTACCTGTTTAATAACTGCAGTAAAGATGGTGGCTCGGGAGCTCTTCCTGGGTCTTCCAGGTCTCCTCCTGGTTCCCTCAGCATGATCTTGGTCTGAAAGAGAGACCAATATATGAGGGCAACTGGGGGGAATGGGGCAGGCTGTCCATAGACCTCTGCCCTCCGTATCTTCATACCCTCCACCTCACCGAGGGTTTCCCCTCTTTGAGACTTTATTTGAGGAAATGAGGGACGTCCTCTGCTTCCTTCAGTCAGGGCTGCTGTCTGAGGGTTCGTAGCATGGAAGCCTTCTGCTCTCTGAGCTGGGCAATGGTGTTTCGCTCTTCCTCCAGGGTCCTCTTCAGCTCCACCCTTTTCCAAAAAGAATTGGCAGTTCAATGACCCGTGATAGCCCAGTCAATCTTTTATGATGTGCTGAGAAAAATGCCTGCCATATTATAATAATTATTAGCACATAGAAGATAAAGGACTAGCCTGACATTTGATTCCTAAAATAGGTTTTGGGGTGGGCTCTCCTCAGAAGGGAGACTTCCTGCTGCCCACCATCCTCTCCACCCCACCCCCACCCCGAAAAAAGCCAAGGTGCCAATGGTGGAGGAGAAAACAAAGGAGGCTGGGCTTGGATCTCTGCTGTTATTAATCTTCATTTTGAATGGCTCCCTTCCTCAGTTTCTTTTCCAAATCTTTTCAGAGCTCCTCCTTTTCTGCAGTTAGTTGGCTATTTTTCACCGTAAGCTCCTTGTTCTTCAGCTGGAGCTCCTCTCTAGTTGCTCTTTCAGTTTTTTTGTTCTCCGCGAGGAGCTTCTGTTTCTGCCCAGCTTGCTGGAGACAAGGAAAAAATGACATGGAAAAAAATTTCAGTTTTCACCTCTCCTGTCCCTCAAAAAATTCCCCAGAAGATTGAGATCACCTACTGGATGGGGACGGGGGTTCACCCACCACTGAGGGTCCTCCATCTGGGGCTGTCCATCTGTCTTGGGCTGAAAAACAATAGATTATAAGGACTTTGGGCTTGAGCTCAGGGGAAACCCTCCAGCCTAGCTCTGACCCTCTGTTACATACATATCAGTCTGGGCTGATCCAGAGGCACAATTGGGGGGGGGGGGGGAATAGACTTCTTTAATTCACAAAGTTATTGACCTCAATTAGAGACTTTCCCTTTTACAGCTGCACTTGTGGTCTTTCCTCCCAAATATTAGTGCCAGCTGGTATTTCTGGTGTCTAAACTCTCACCACTTGCTGCCAAAGCTAAGGAGAGAATAACTGGGTTGGTTTTCAGGGTCTCTTACCTCTATTTGATGGCTTAATCCAGTTCTTCATTCTATAGAAATAATTTCCTGCCATTTTCAATAAGAATTGGAGGGCAATGACCCGGGACAGCCCAACCCAGCATTATGACATGTACTGTGATGTCATCATCTTTGACCAGCTCTTTCAGGGTCTCTTTCCTCTATTTGAAGACTTTACACAGTTCTTCATTCTGAAAAAAAAAAATTCTGGCCATTTTGAAAAAGAATTGGCAGTTGAATGACTCGGGACAGCCCACCCCAGGATTATGACATGTGCCAAGAAAGATGCCTGTCATATTATAATTAGTGACATATAAAAGATAAAGGACTAGCATGAACATTTGATTCGGAAAATAGGTGTTGGGTGGGTGGGGACGTCTCTGGTCTTTCCACAGAAGGGAGACTTCCTGCTACCCTCCATCCTTTCTATCCCCCCCCCCCCAAAAAAAAGGCAAAGGGCCAATGGTGGAGGAGAAAACAAAGGAGGCTGGGATTGGATCTCTGCTGTTGTTGATGTTCATTTTAAATTGCTCCCTTCCCCAATTTCTCTTCCAAATCTCTGCAGAGCTCCTCCTTTTCTGCAGTTCATTTGCTATTGTTCACCATAAGTTCCTTGTTCTTTACCTGGAGCTCCTCTTTTTCTGACAACAGCCTTGAAACCTAGTTCAGATGTATTTTTTGTGAGAAAATGTTATTCTTGTGGGGATTTTGTGGCTAACTACTGTAGCAAAAATGCTAAACAGAAACTATAGCACATAATAATGGTGGTGTTAACATAAAGAATTCAGTTAAAGGTGTTGACCATGGTTTATGGGTTGTGGACAGTGGTGCCACACAATGTATTTCCAATGATAGAAAAAAGTTTGTTAACATGGTTAGAAATAACTAACATGTGTCACTACCAAATAGCTGGAGGATGAAGGCAGCTGGGGAAGGTAGAGCAAACTGTTCATACTTAAAAAGCAATCTACCAGTGTTATATACCCCTCAGCTGCAATATAACCTGCTATCTGTTGGCGGTCTGGTTAATATGGGATTCAAGGTAACGTTTGAGAAAAATAACCATATAATTGAAAAACCAGGTATAAACCTTAAAGCAAAGCTAGAGAATGGTTTGTTTATTTGCAGAATAATTCATTATGTAAAACTAACCTGGATTTGATCAAACAGCTACATGATAGCTATATACAGCTAATAAGTAGTAGAATGGATGGAGGTGAGTTAAAGCAGGCGGATAATACTATGAAAAATAATGTTACTACAGCGACCCCAATATGTAGAGAATGTAGTACGACAAAGAAATATGTAGATGTTTTGTCAGGGGAGGAAAGCTATATATAGACAGTGATGTAAAGTTTGTAGGAGAGGTTAAGGTTAAAGACAATTCAGAAAACGGCTTTGTGCTGACTGCTGGTTTAATGTATATTATGCAAGTAAGCTTGAAATTGGTTATACAGTGATCCCTCGATGTTCGCGATCTCGATCTTCGTGAAACGCTATATCGCGATTTTTCCCACGATGACGTCACTCTCTTCCTTCCTCTTGCTCTCGAGCGGCGGGCGGGTGGGTGAACGGGCGAGCGGCGGGCGGGTGAACGGGCGAGCGGCAAACAGCGGGTGGGCGGGTGAACGGGCGAGCGGCAAACGGCGGGCGGGCGGGTGAACGGGCGAGCGGCAAACGGCGGGCGGGCGGGTGAACGGGCGAGCGGCAAATGGCGGGCGGGCATCAGCGAGGAGCCGAGGTGGCGGGGAAGACCCAGGGAAGGTTCCTTCGGCCGCCCAGCAGCTGATCTGCTCGGTAGCGCAGCAGCAGCGAGGAGCCGAAGATCGGGGTTTCCCCTTTGCGTGGGCGGCTGGGAAACCCCGATCTTCGGCTCCTCGCTGCTGCTGCGCTACCGAGCAGATCAGCTGCTGGGCGGCCGAAGGAACCTTCCCTGGGTCTTTCCCGCCGCCCACCCGCAAACCCCACCATCTGCGCATGCGCAGCCATGAAAAAAAAGGGCGCGCATGCGCAGATGGTGTTTCTACTTCCGGAACCCTACATCGCGAAAAATCGATTATCGTGAGGGGTCCTGGAACGGAACCCTCGCGATAATGGAGGGATCACTGTATGTATGGAATAAGACTTTCTTTATATATGTATTGAGAAAATTGATTAATATAATATGTAAATGACTAGAATTGAAACAGACTACGCTATTTGTCTATTGTAATTAATATTTACATATGTATGTATAAATAATATTTATATGTATGTGGTCTAATTATTTGAGGTACTGCTTATATTTGTGTGAACATTGGCTGGATATCTATAACCTCCACGTTTATCCTCTGTGCATACTTTCAGTAACTCTGCTAACTCATTAATACTTAACAGTCTTCCTGCAACTATTCTTCATAGGTTTTAGCCTCCAGTCCCTTAATTACCTTTGTTGCTCTTCTCTGAGCTCTTTCTCAACCTCTCAACATCCTTTTTACATCCTGGTGACCAAAACTGAATGCAATATTCCAAGTGTGGCCTTATCAAGGCATTATATAGATGTATTAGCACTTCATGTGATCTTCACTCTCTCCCTCTGTTAATGCAGCCTAGAATCGTGTTGGCTTTTTTGGAAGCTGCTGCACACGACTGGCTCATATTTAAATGGTTGCCCACTAGGACTCCAAGATCCTTGTCATTACAGTTATTACTGTTGATACCACATATATTGTACCTGTGCATTTGGTTTTTGTTGCCTAAATGTAGAACCTTACAATTTGATGGTTGAATTTCATTTTATTTGATAGCGCCCAATGTTCAACTCGGTCAAGATCCTTCTGTATCTGAGCCCAATTATACCATACTACTAATAATACTAAGCAGCTATGGGCCTTCCAAGGCATACCCATATTTCTCCAGCACTCCGCGGACTACATTGGCTGCTGATTGGTTTCCAGATGCAATTCAAAGGGTTGGTTATGACCTCTAAAGCCTCCACAGAGTCGGCCTTCTCCAGGTCCCATCAACTAGACAATGTCATTTGGTGGGACCTAGGGGAAGAACCTTCTCTGTGGGGGCCCCGACCCTCTGGAATCAGCTCCCGCCAGAGATTTGCATTGCCCCCACCCTCGCCTTCTGTAAAAGTTGAAAGACCTATCTGTGTCACATGTCTTGCTGTGTGAATGGGAATGAATTATTTTAAATGTTATCAGAGTTTTTTTATTAAAGTTAAAGTATTTATTAAAGTAAATAAATAAATAAATGAATACCAAACTACTTCAAAAAAATAGAAATATAAAATACATACATAATAAAATACAATATACTGTAATATACAAAAGGAAAGAACTATATACAAAGTCTATATACAAGAGAAAGGGTGGAGCTGACGGAGGAGGGCTTCCTGGAGGAAAACATCCCAGCTCAGGGAAGATGCTGGGAGCTCCCGGCTGATGGAGGCTCAGGAGCTCTTCTGGGGTCCTCTGGTTTCCCTCAGCGGGATCTTTGTCTGAAAGAGAGACCAAGAGGTGAGGGCAGCTGGGGGTGGGGGGGAGGCTGTCCAGAGACCTCTGCCCTACCTATCTTCACGCCCCCACCCCCACCAAGGCTTCCCCCAGTTTGGGGCTTGATTGGAGGGAGGAGGGGCGTCAGGGCTGCCGTCTGAGGGTCTCTCACCTCCCCATCAGGGCCCTGAAGCTCTGCAGTATGGCGGCCTTCTGGGCCCTGAGCTGGGTGCTAGTTTTCTGTTCTGCCTCGAGGGCCCTCTTCAGCTCCACCTTCTCCGCCACAATCTCCTCAAAGAGGCGGGAATTCCTGTCAATTAGGAAGAAGAGGCAGAGGTTAGCCCTCTCATGACTGACAGGCAGGCAGACAGACAGGCAGGCAGAGAGAGAGAAGGAAGGAGGGAGAGAAAGATTTGGAAGAATGTCGGAATTCACCTCTACATATTTCTCACCTCTCCAGCTCTTGTTTCAGTTTCTGGTTCTCCGAGAGGAGATCCCGATTCCGCCCAGCTTGCTCTAGGACTCTGCAGAGGAGGCTCCGATACTCCTCCTTCTCCACATTAAACTGCTGGTTTAATGTATATTATGCAAGTAAGCTTGAAATTGGTTATACAGTGATCCCTCGATGTTCGCGATCTCGATCTTCGTGAAACGCTATATCGCGATTTTCCCCACGATGACGTCACTCTCTTCCTTCCTCTTGCTCTCGAGCGGCCGGCGGGCGGGTGAACGGGCGAGCGGCGGGCGGGCGGGTGAACGGGCGAGCGGCAAACAGCGGGTGGGCGGGTGAACGGGCGAGCGGCAAACGGCGGGCGGGCGGGTGAATGGGCGAGCGGCAAATGGCGGGCGGGCATCAGCGAGGAGCCGAGGTGGCGGGGAAGACCCAGGGAAGGTTCCTTCGGCCGCCCAGATGCTGATCTGCTCGGTAGCGCAGCAGCAGCGAGGAGCCGAAGATCGGGGTTTCCCCTTTGCGTGGGCGGCTGGGAAACCCCGATCTTCGGCTCCTCGCTGCTGCTGCGCTACCGAGCAGATCAGCTGCTGGGCGGCCGAAGGAACCTTCCCTGGGTCTTTCCCGCCGCCCACCCGCAAACCCCACCATCTGCGCATGCGCGGCCATGAAAAAAAAGGGCGCGCATGCGCAGATGGTGTTTCTACTTCCGGAACCCTACATCGCGAAAAATCGATTATCGTGAGGGGTCCTGGAACGGAACCCTCGCGATAATGGAGGGATCACTGTATGTATGGAATAAGACTTTCTTTGTATATGTATTGAGAAAATTGATTAATATAATATGTAAATGACTAGAATTGAAACAGACTACGCTATTTGTCTATTGTAATTAATATTTACATATGTATGTATAAATAATATTTATATGTATGTGGTCTAATTATTTGAGGTACTGCTTATATTTGTGTGAACATTGGCTGGATATCTATAACCTCCACGTTTATCCTCTGTGCATACTTTCAGTAACTCTGCTAACTCATTAATACTTAACAGTCTTCCTGCAAATTATGAAGATCAGAGAGAAATTGGCTTCCTTATTTTTTTTCTTGAAATTCGACACTTTTTCTTAAATTAAAAAAGATTAAATATAACTCTGTTTTGTGTCTGTGTGTATAACAATTAAGTTTTTATATTTCTGCTATAACTACCAGTAGTTTCTCCTTATGGGAAAAAATGTTTCAACCATTTATGGGGCATATTTGGAAACAGTAAAAGTGACAAATCAGTCTACGGAGAGGGGCGGCATACAAATCCAATAAATAAATAAATGTTCATGGATTTGAGCTGTACCTGAACACTTCTACAGCACAGCATTCTACCTATTGTCATATTTCCTCCCTAAAAAAAATTCAAACTGCAGAATCCCATCTGGGTCGATCACCGGGATCAGTGGTTGAGCCCTTCCAAGAATTCACTCCTCTTCAGGGAACTTCTCTCTGCCAGAATGTGTGCTCTTGGCTTTTCTATCCACAGTATTTAAGGGTGCCTGGTTTTACGTGAATTTTTATTTGTCCATTCTAATGTTGATGGTCAACAATTAAGTTGTTGGCTGTTGGTTCCTCAGTTGCTAAGTACCTGATAAACCTATGGTAAATCATCACTTTTGTTGACTGACAAAGGACCCGTTTCCCTTTGCTGGTTAGCAAATAAGCTTAAACGTCAAAAAGAAAAAAAATGATTAATTGCCTTAAATCGGAAGATGGAGAGATTTGCCATGACTTAGAAAAAAAACCATTGCAAATGATTTCTATACTAAATTATATGAAAGCCAAGAATCAAATGAGGAGGCACAGGACTTAATGATTAAAGATATATTTACACGAGCAAATCTCCCAAAAATCCCTACTGAAACAGAAATGCTACTAAACAATAAGATTACTATGACAGAACTAGAAGAATCAATTAAAAGGCTAAAGAATAACAAGGCACCTGGCCCAGACAGCCTTCTAAGCGAATTATATAAAGCTCTTCCAAAAGAAGCCATAGAATCTCTTCTAAAGCTTTATAATGAAGTCCCGGAGGAAGGGAAAATTCCATCTTCATAGAAAGATGCAAACCTAACACTAATAGAAAAAAAAGACACCAACCCAACTGATACTGCTAACTATCGTCCAATTTCCCTTCTAAATGTCGACTACAAAATCTTTAGTTCTATTCTAGCTAACAGACTTAAAATATACTTAAATCAATGTATTCTTTCAGATCAGAACGGATTTCTCCCGGGAAGACAATTAAAAAACAAACTTACAAATAACTAAAAAGATCAAATACCTAGGAATAAACATAACGGCGAAGGTCTCAAGTCTGAAAATTGACAATTATGATAATTTGATAATCAAAATTAAAAAAGTTTTGGAGAAATTGGATAAATTGCAAATTTATTTATTTATTTATTTATTATTTAGATTTGTATGCCGCCCCTCTCCGAAGACTCGGGGCGGCTCACAACAAGATATAACAAATCATAAATAATTCAAATAACTTTAAAATATTTAAAGATTTAAAAGGAACCCCATATACTAACAGACACACACACAAGCATACCATGTATAAAATTGAACAAGCCCGGGGGAGGTGTTTCAATTCCCCCATGCCTGACGGCAAAGGTGGGTTTTAAGGAGTTTACGGAAGGCAGGAAGAGTAGGGGCAGTTCTAATCTCTGGGGGGAGTTGGTTCCAGAGAGCCGGTGCCGCCACAGAGAAGGCTCTTCCCCTGGGGCCTGCCAACCGACATTGTTTGGTTGACGGGACCCGGAGAAGGCCCACTCTGTGGGACCTAATCGGTCTCTGGGATTCGTGCGGCAGGAGGCGGTCCCGGAGATATTCTGGTCCAGTGCCATAAAGGGCTTTAAAGGTCCTAACCAACACTTTGAATTGTGACCGGAAATTGATCGGCAGCCAATGCAGACTGCGGAGTGATGGTGAAACATGGGCATACCTAGGTAAGCCCATGACTGCTCTCGCAGCTGCATTCTGCACGATCTGAAGTTTCCGAACACTTTTCAAAGGTAGCCCCATGTAGAGAGCATTACAGTAGTCGAACCTCGAGGTGATGAGGGCATGAGTGACTGTCAGCAATGAGTCCCGGTCCAGATAGGGCCGCAACTGGTGCACCAGGCGAACCTGGGCAAATGCCCCCCTCGTCACAGCTGAAAGATGGTTCTCTAATTTGAGCTGTTGATCGAGGAGGACGCCCAAGTTGCGGATCCTCTCTGATGGGGTCAATAATTCCCCCCCCCCCCCAGGGTAATGGATGGACAGATGGGATTGTCCTTGGGAGGCAAAACCCACAGCCACTCCGTCTTATCCGGTTTGAGTTTGAGTCTGTTGGCACTCATCCAGGCCCCAACAGCCTCCAGGCACCGGCACATCACTTCCACTGCTTCGTTGACTGGGCATGGGGTGGAGATGTAAAGCTGGGTATCATCAGCGTACTGATGATACCTCACCCCATGTCCTTGGATGATCTCACCCAGCAGTTTCATGTAGATATTAAATAGCAGGGGGGAGAAGACCGACCCCTGAGGCACCCCACAAGGGAGAGACCTCGGAGCTGACCTCTGACCCCCCACTAACACCGACTGCGACCGGCCAGAGAGGTAGGAGGAGAACCACTGGAGAACAGTGCCTCCCACCCCCAACCCCTCCAGCCGGTGCAGAAGGATACCATGGTCGATGGTAACGAAAGCCGCTGAGAGGTCAAGGAGCACCAGGACAGAGGATAAACCCCTGTCCTGGGCCCGCCAGAGATCATTCATCAACGCGACCAAAGCAGTTTCCGTGCTGTAACCGGGCCTGAAACCAGACTGCCGGGGACCTAGATAATCGGCTTCTTCCAAGGACCGTTGGAGCTGGAGTGCCACCACCTTCTCAACAACCTTCCCCATAAAGGGAAGGTTGGAGACTGGACGATAGTTATTAAGTACAGCTGGGTCCAGGGAAGGCTTCTTGAGGAGGGGGCGCACAAGTGCTTCTTTATAGAGTGTTGGAAAGACTCCCCTCCCCAAGGAAGCGTTGGTAATCTCCTGGGCCCAGCTCCGTGTCCCCTCTCTGCTGGCCGAAACCAACCAGGAGGGACACGGATCCAGTAAACAGGTGGCAGAACTCACAGCTCCAATGGCCTTGTCCACTTCATCAGGTGTCACCAGATCAAACTCTTCCCAGACAGGTGGACAAGTACGTGCCCCAGTCACCTCGACTGACTCGTTGTCAGTCGACTCTGTTTTACAATTGGAGTCGAGGTCGGCCCGGATCTGAGCGATTTTTTCAGCGAAAACGTGTTAAAATCCTCGGCACTGCTCTGCAAGGGCTCCCCAACTCCCCCCTGATTAAGAAGGGAGCGGGTCACCCTAAACAGAGTGGCCGGGTGGGATTCCGCTGATGCAATCAAGGCGGCATGGTACGCGCATCTTGCCGTCTTGAGCGCCACTTTGTAAGTCTTAATAAAAGCTCTTACAAGTGTTCGATCAGATTCAGACCTACTCTTCTTCCATCGCTTCTCTAGACGTCTCTTTTGGAGTTTCAACTCCCGGAGCACCTCGTTGAACCATGGGGCTCTACCGGGTCTTGCGCCACGGAGAGGTCGCAAAGGCGCAATCCGGTCAAGAGCCTCCGCCGCAGCCCTGTTCCAGGCCTCTTCAAGAGACTCCGCCGAACTTTGGATGAGTGCCTCTGGAATAACCCCAAGCGCCGTCTGAAAGTCCTCTGGGTCCATCAGGCGTCTGGGGCAGAACATCTTCATTGGTTCCGCCTCCCTGCGGGGAAGGATTGGAGCCAGGAAGTCAAGCCGTAGTAGGAAATGGTCTGACCATGACAAAGGCAATGCTTCTAAGCCCCTTAGTCTCAGACCATTACTCAATTGCTCAGGAAGAAATACTATGTCAGGTGCGTGTCCTCCCTCGTGAGTCGGACCCTGAACTACTTGAGTCAGGTCCATGGCTGTCATGGTGGCCATTAACTCCTGTGCCAACCCAGAGGTTTCGCCGAGTGACGGCAGATTGAAGTCCCCCAGGACAATAAGTCCGGGGAACTCCACCGCCAACTCGGCTACCTCCTCGAGTAGCACAGGCAGGGCTTTTGACACGCAGCTTGGAGGCAGGTACGTGAGAAGTAAGCCCACCTGAACCCCTAAGTCCAACTTCATCAAGAGAGACTCGCAACCCGCAATTTCCGGAGCAATGATTCTACGTAGGCGAAGGCTCTCCCTGGCTATAATAGCCACTCCTCCCCCCCTTCCCTGGGGTCGAGGTTGATGCCATATCTGAAACCCGGCTGGGCAAATTTCAGAGAGAGGAACACCTCCCTTCGGGCCCAGCCAGGTTTCAGTAATACATGCCAGGTCGGCAGATCCCGGATGAGGAGAGCTTTATTTACCACCGACCTGGCATTAAGCAGCAGCAACTCATCACCAGTACCCAAGATTGGGCTCAC
This sequence comes from Erythrolamprus reginae, assembly GCF_031021105.1. Classification (NCBI taxonomy): domain Eukaryota; kingdom Metazoa; phylum Chordata; class Lepidosauria; order Squamata; family Dipsadidae; genus Erythrolamprus; species Erythrolamprus reginae. Next base: position 83,480 of record NW_027248530.1, on the reverse strand, counting down.
AGAGCCAGAACAAGGGACCGTTATCAAGCAACGGTCCCTCGTTCCCCTGGAACGGCTAACTCTGTGGGCCCCGCCATATCTGCCTGTCCCCAGCAACACTGGAATACTCCGACCCTCTGCCACCCCAGAGATCGGTGCCCCTTCCTCTCCTGTCTCCCGAGCGTCAGGTGGGCCAAATCTATCATTCATACTACTATCAATCATCTCATCCATACCATAACCCCACCCACCCCCACCAACCCAATCATACCAGTCATTCCACTCATAGCCACAAGCATATTTATCCCAATCATCCATTAATTTAGAACCCCAATATATTAAAAAAACAATTAAATTAATAACAATGTAAAATAGCAGTTAATAGCAATTTAAAACACTAAAACATTAAAAAATATCTATAAATATATAAAATGTAAGATAAAAATTGTATAATTATATAAATTAATTTTTTGGTGGTATAAAATCAGATCTTAAAACATTCTTTAACCATCAGCAATCAATCAGTCCAGGTGTGATGTTCTTTTGGTCTTCATAAGTTTTAGGTCTTAAATTTAGTTTAAAGAGTCTTGGTCTTAAATCTGTCTTTATAGCTGTCTTTTTTTAGTCAATCCACAAGGGGGCATAGTTCTTCTGTTAATCCACAATCCACAAGGGGGCATAATTCTTCAGTGATGGTACAAACAGATCAGGAATTAAGGTTAAGAGGGGAAAGGGGGGGGAAGGGAGATTGGTAGCATAATCTCGGCATCCCTCCAACAGGCGGAAACATTCCTGACCCTCAAGTTCTTAAAAATAAGGGGACAAAGTAGGCAGTGGACTCTGACCCATCTCCGACCGTCTCGAACCTGGACTGATCCATTTCCTGACGATTTACCGTTGTTTCAGAGGAGCAGCGGACCCACCATTCTCCTCACTGCTCAACCGGAACCGGAAATATACTTAAATCAATGTATTCATTCAGATCAGAACGGATTTCTCCCGGGAAGACAATTAAAAAACAATGTAAGAATTATCCTAAATATTTTGGAATACTACAAATTGCACAATGAAAAATAAATACCCCTAATTTTTTTAGATGCACAGAAGGCATTTGATAACGTCTCATGGAAATTTATGGTGAAGCAATTAGAATTTATGGACTTCGGTAAAAACTTTATAAATGCAATCAAAGCAATCTATTCAGAATAATATGCCCATATTATAATAAACAAAAATTAATATTCAAAAAGGCACAAGACAAGGCTGCCCACTATCGCCCCTTCTTTTTATCTTGACTCTAGAAGTCCTAACCAGAATAATTAGAAATAATGAAGAAATAATTGGGCTAAGATGCAAAAAAGAAATCTATAAACTTCAGGCCTTCGCCGACGATTTAGTATTTATATTAGTAGACCCAATAGAATCAGGACCAAATCTCTTAAAAGAATTAGAAGAATTTGGCAAAATGGCAGGCCTAAAAATTAACAAAAACAAAATGAAAATGATTGTAAAAAATATGAACAATACACAAAAAACAACTCTCATTAAAAAATTAAACTTACAAATAACTAAAAAGATCAAATACCTAGGAATAAACATAACAGCGAAGGTCTCAAGTCTGAAAATGGACAATTATGATAATTTGATAATCAAAATTAAAAAAGATTTGGAGAAATTGGATAAATTGCAAATTTCCTTTCTTGGAAGAATTGCAACAATCAAAACGAACATTCTCCCAAAATTAAACTTCCTCTTCCAAACAATACCTATACATTTAACACAAGATTTCTTCAAAAAAATAAAAATTTAACAAACAAATTCATCTGGCAAAATAAACATCCCAGGATACGCCTAAAAGACAAAAAAGAGGACGGAGGTCTGGCAATTCCAAATTGGGAAGACTATTCCTATGCCTCATCCCTCGCTTGGATACAGGAATGGATACAATTATCCAATAAGCGTTTACTCACTCTTGAAGGACATGACCTCCAATTCGGTTGGTATTTTTACCTATGGGGGAGCAAAACAACAATCCACAAATATTTTAAAAACCATCTTATAAGAAAATCCTTGTTAATAACCTGGCTAAAAATTAAAAATCAATTCTAAAAGGGTATACCTCTTTGGTATGCACCGCTAGAGGCTTTCGTTCACCCATTTTTTTTTTAAGTAGTATGATTAGATATAAAGATATAGTTTTTAAAAATGGAGAAATAAAAACAAGACAAGAAATGGCAGAAGAAGGGCTCAATACAGAATGGTGGGGATACTTGCAAATCCAATCCAGAATTGCTAAAGATAAAAATTCAATGGGCATAAAGAAAGAAAAACCTCTAGACAAAATCTTACTAGGGACACAAGACAAATTAATTAAAAAACTATATAGCTGTCTTCTAAATAATAAAACAAACCTTCCTGAAATAAAAATAAATATGAACAATTGGAATTTGAATTTTAAATCAGAGATAAAAATAGAAGAATGGCAACTACTATGGAGTAGGAACTATAGATTAACTATGGCATCATCCTACAAAGAAAATGTAATCAAAATGTTCTACAGATGGCACATTACGCCTGCCAAACTAGCAAAAATTAACAAAAAACTATCACCCCTCTGCTGGAAATGTCAAAAAAGGATGTGGATTGACGAAATTCTAGAGATAAACTTAGGAAAAACTCCACAATGTTTCCTATTAGGGATTATTCATCAACAGCTTAATCAAAATTATATCTATCTGATTATCCATATTACTACTGCAGCAAGGCTTGCTTTTGCCCAAACGTGGAAAAATGTAGAAACCCCACAAGACGAGTTAATACTAGAAAAAATAACCCAATGCGCAGAAATGTCTAAATTGACCCTCAAAATTAAAGGCAAAGATGACTCACAATTCTATGAATGTTGGAATCTACTCTACCACTGGTTAGAAAATAGAAAAAATCCTTGCTAAGTACACTACGAACATGTAATTTTAAAAAAATTATACTTGATGAAAGCAAACAGAGCAAATAAAATAAAGGTATGAACTTCTAGACGAACATCTGATTTCTATGTTACTTATATATTCTGCTTCTATTTTCTTTTATATGTTATTTAAAAAAGACAAATTGAATTTTGATATTAACTGTAACTGGCTAAAGAAAATTTACATAGTTTCGGAATAATTTATAGACTGACCCTGTACTCGCCTATATTTTAATATGTATTTGAGATGTACTGGTTTTTTTTTCTTTTTATATACATTTTTTTTTTCTGTGTATTATATTTATATTTGTAAATAAAAATTTATTTTTTAAAAAAGGACTCATTTCCCAACCTTCAATCATTTCCCTGGCTATTTATGTCCCTACTCCACCAACAATCTTAGTAGCTGCATAATTGAATGTATGTTCTTGTTTGTTGCAAAGTGAGGCTACCATTGAGTTCAGGACTCCTTGTCTGATTGCTCGCTTGTGTTCTTGCAATTTTGGTGGCTTCCTCTCTGTCTGTCCTACATGTCACAGGGACAATCCATGTAGATTAATTAGAAGTATCTCTCACCTGATGGCTATGGAGCCCTTGGGCATCTTCCCACACATACATACACACAGAGAGAAAGAGAGAGAATCGATGGGGGTGGCTCTCCCCTAACCCTGTGTTGTCCCTGCCCCCCTCTCCCTCCTGGAAGCTTCTGCCTTTTGATCTCTTCCTGGGAAAGAGGGTACGGTTGTATCCACAGCATTGTGGGGGTTTCTGACCAATCGCAAATAATATCTCAGTTTTGGTTTCAAGAATTGATGTTGTGGATGTCGGGGGGGGGGGATAAGGTGGCAAAGCAGGAATCCCTAATGTTTGTAACACATGCATTAAGATATTTGTATGCTTACACTGTCAAATTATTTACTAAGACTGTATTACTATTATTCTTCTCATCCTTCTTAGTACCACTCTCTTCCCACTTATGACTATAACCATATTGCTTATATCTTTACAATTTATATTGTTTTGTTCCCTAGTACATTTTGATTGCTTTTAGTAACCTAAAAAATGTTGTATCCTATGATTCTTGATGAATGTATTTTATTTTTCTTTATGTACATTGAGACATATGCACCAAAGACAAATTCCATGTGTCCAATAAGACGCTCGCCCAGCCTACTCAACTCCACTCCACTCAACCTCAACAATTCTACTCTACTCCTCTCCACTCCACTCTAACACCCCACCCCAGCCCACTCAACTCAACTCAACCTCAACAATTCTACTCTACTCCACTCCACTCCGCTCAAAGCCCCATCCAGCTCACTCAACTCAACCTCAACAATTCTACTCTACTCCACTCCACTGCACTTTCCAGCCCAGCTCACTCATTTCCACTCCACAGTAAATGTTGGAATAAACTGGCCATTGCCATATTGTAAACAGTTGTACCATCGTCCTAAACAATGGAGAAGGAGATCCTCTCCTTCTCCAACCTGGGACACCCCTCTCCCCTTGAGAAGGCTCCCAAAGCTCCTGTCCTGCTGGACACATTCATAATGAGGTGGGTGCCAAGTCAAAGATAGCCGGTGAGTGCAAAACTCACAAATGGTTACCCGACAGCCACGTAACTTGGCACTGGTCAGCTTGACTTTCTTCCCGGAGGACTCAAGCGGTTCATCTGAAACACAGCAGCGCAATACGGCAACGTGTCACAAGAAGCGCCAAACAGCACCCAATAAAGCAAGCACGTTGTTTCATATACAGCGGTACCTCTACTTAAGAACTTAATTTGTTCCGTTACCATATTTTTAAGTAGAAATGTTCTTAAGTAGAAGCAATTTCCCCATAAGAATCAATCCTCTCCCTGTCTCCCCATCCCTATCCCTATCATACCACTCTCCCTACCCTTCTTTCCTTCCTCCCTTCCTCCCTGCCTTCCATCCTTCCTTCCTGTCTTCTCCTAATCCCTGTCCTTTTCTTCCTCTCCTTCTTTTCATCCCTCTCACCCTCTTTTTCCCTTTTCCTTTCCTTTCTTATTCTTTTCTCCTTCCTTTCTCCCTTCTTTCCCTCCTTCCCACTATTTCCTTTCTTTTTCCCCTTCCTTCCTTCCTACCTTTCCTCTCCACCTCCCTCTCCTTCCTTCCTTGCTCCCTTCCACTCCCACCCCTCCCTCCTCCCATGCCCCCTTCCTTCTTTTCCCCTCCCTCTCCCCTCCCCCCTCCCCCTCCCTCTCTTCCCCTCCCCTTGCCCTCCCCCTCCCCCCTTGCCTTCCCCTTCCTCTCCCCTCCCCTTCCTCTCCCCTACGCTTTCCTTTCCACCCCTTCCCCTTCCCCTCCCCCTTCCCCACCTCTCCCTTTCCTCCCCCTTCCCCTCCCGCCCCCTCCCTGTCCCCTCTTCTACCCTCTCTCTTTCCTTTCCACCCTCTTCCCCTCCTCCTCCACTCCCCTCTCCATTTCCTTTCCTTTCCTTCGCCCTCCCCCTCTCCTCTCCCTTTCCTTTCCTCCCTCCCTCCTACATCTATCATTCTTCTCTAGCTTTTCCTCATTATATAATTCCTCAAAATACTCTTGTGTGGTCTATTTTTTCTTTTCCATCTGATGGTTCAGTTCCCCATTGTTGTTTTCTAATTGATGTATCCATTTTTTTCTTTCTTCTTTCAGTCTGCATTCAAGCCATCTACCGGATTTGTGTGCATTTGCATTTTGTTTTCATTTGCTGTGCTCATTTTGTTTTCCTGGCGTTCTCCGTTTGTTCATGTAGATTTAATTCATGTTTTACTAAGCCCTTTTCCTCTTTAATTTTCTTTTTTTACTTTGTGGATCATCTCGTGGGCCCCTTTATAACTGTTTCAAACTATCTTGCAATCCTTGTTCTTTTTTCCCACTTTTCTTTCTTTTTCCTAGCCAAATATGCAATCGTTCTCCTGTTAAATATACTTTTGCAAGGGCTGAACTCGAGGGAAATCTGCCTGGTGACGGATGACACCAGAGGAGCGAGAATTCCCATTGGTCACGCTCCCCTATTCCAAAATTCCAGGAAAACGCCCCCCCTCCTCCCATCCAGAACCTCCGATTCTGCCTCTGGGCCTGAATGGTCCCTTTTATCCGGCTTCTTTCTTCAATATTCCACCTCCTTCGAGGGCTTCATGGAGGCCCACGACCTCCTCGGGGAGTCGTACAAGCGCAAGCGAGCACTCTTCCTCAGCCACTGCAGGCACAAGGGATTCCACATGGCTGAGTCCGAGGGGAGGGGCTACTGCTCGGACAGAGGGGGGGGAGACACAGTGGGGTAGCGAAAATGGAGCTCCACCCCAAAGCACCCAATTTGCACCAAAAGATGTTGAAAGGAAATGCACAGCCTCCTCTTTGGGAAACCTCTGCATTCTTCCCGAAAGCGTTTAAAAACTCCAAAGCTGGCGGTTCTGCTACAAACAAAATTGTCTAGGAAAAGTATAAGGAGATAAGATCTGGAATTAATTCTTAGAGATCTGGCTTTCTGCCTCCCACTCCTTTCCGAATGGCTGTAATATTCTCTAGAACGGAGATCTTCATGGCTGGCTGGAGAAATTCATGCCAGCTCTGGGGGTGAGGGGGATGTCAGGCAGTGGGGCTGCAGGGGGTGACTGAAGGGGCGACCCAGTTCCACAGCCTGGGAGGAATTGGGGGGGTCTCTGAGCAGCTGCCATGAACAACCCCCCTTGAGCATCAGCCCCCCGCATAACCCAGCGGAACCACCTCCCAATTTCTCCACTTCTCTCTCTGCGGCGACCTCCCTCCTCCTTCAGGTGAAGCCCCAAAGGGCTCTGCCCGGAGACCAATGAGGCTCAAGCAGGGAGAATTCCCATTGGTGCTGCTGCTGGTTCGGGCCCTTCCCACCTCCAGAGTCCGAGATCCATGCTTCCTCTCCCCAATGCAGAACCTCCGGGTCTGGAAGCATCTGGCTGGGACGGAGGGTGTAATGTTGTGTACAGTGTAGTGTTGAAAAATGAATCCAAGTAGTAAAACCAGTAAAAGTCTCATGTTCATGTGAAGCATGAGAAACACATGCTGCCATTCACTTAGTAGAGGCGGAATCAGAATCATCTGGCCGGCAGAACCCAACTTTCCTTCCCAAATTAAAGGGACCTTTTGTGCAGCACGAGATTCAAAAGTCTTTCAGATGAATATCAAACTGGCTTCGGAGTAACCCACTCAGTGCTCTTTCTCATGACCAGAAAACCTACCTTTGCACGAGTCCAAAAGAGGGCTGTGAGAATATTTATGGACCCCTCGCATCCTGGACACAAATTCTTTCAACTCCTACCCTCAAAACGACGCTATAGGGCACTGCACACCAAGACAACTAGACACAAGGACAGGTTCTTCCCCTGCCCCCCGAATGCCATCACTCTGATAAACAAATAATTCCCTCAACACTTTCAAACTAATTACTAAGTCTGTACTACTATTACTATTAATCTTCTCACCGTTCCTATCACCAATCTCCTCCCAACTATGACTGTAAGACTGTGACTTGTTCCTTGTATCCTTACGATTTATATTAATATTCATTGTTTCCTGATTGCTTATTTGACCCCTATGACAATCATGAAGTGTTGTACCTCATGATTCTGGACAAATGTATCTTTTCTTTTAGGTACACTGGGAGCATCTGCACCAAAGACAAATTCCATGTGTGTCCAATCACACTTTTGCCAATAAAGAATTCTATTCTATTCTATCATACGATCGTCCTCCTTGCTTTTCCTTTCTCATTTCTTTACTACTTTAAATTTTCAGTTTGATGCTATGATAATCTTAATAAAAAAGAATGTAAAAGGGAGCCTTTTGTTTCAGGAGCGCTTCTTGTTGCACAGCCGAAATAAGGAAATTGGAGATGGGAAGGGCCAGAACTGGCAGCAGCACCAATAGGAATTCTTCCTGCGTGAGCATCATCGGTCTCCGGGCAGAATTCTTGGGATTTCACCTGAAGGAAGAGAGAACGCTCTCCTGCATTGGGTGACGTCAAGGGAAACTCTGCCCGGAGGCCGATGACGCTGAGGAAGCGGGAAGTTCTCATTGGACCTCGTATTCTTTCTAGACACTCCCAAGCCAGAAATTTCAGGAAGCCCCATTCTGGTCTCTGGCAACTTTTCTGCAATCCCTTCCCTTTGCAGAGAGAGGGAAGTGGCGGGGAATCCCACTGCAGGAGCCAAAATGGTCTACCGCAGCGGTAGGCAAAGTGGGTTCTTCTAGGACATGTGGACTTCAACTCCCAGAATTCCTGAGCTAGCATGTTTGGCTCAGGAATTCTGGGTGTTCAAATCCACATATCCTAGAAGAGCCAACTTTGCCTTTTCCTGGTCTAGGGGATTTGGTTTGGGGGCGATCCTCAGGAGGGGAGGGGCAAGGCGGGGCCAAGTAAGGGAGTCCAAGGGGAGGGGCCAGGCTGAGGCAATTTTGACAGTTTGCCGAACTGCTGGTATAACCGGTTCAAGGAAACCGGGGAGAACCACACGAATCCCAGCGGCCGATTAGGTCCCACAGAGTTGGCCTTCTCCGGGTCCCGTTGACTAAGGAATGTCAGTTGGTGGGGCCCAGGGGAAGAAGTTTGAAGTTTAAAGTTTAATCAGATTTGTATGCCGCCCCTCTCTGCAGACTCGGGGCGGCTCACAGCAATAGCAATACAATGTAAGACAAATCCAATATTTAAATTAATTTTTAAAAACACCACAAGTTAAAAGCAATCATACACAGTAGCATACCATACATAAATTTTATAAGCCTAGGGGGAAAGGAACATGTCAATTCCCCCATGCCTGACGACAGAGGTGGGTTTTAAGGAGCTTACGAAAGGCTAGGAGGGTGGGGGCAACTCTGATATCTGGGGGGAGTTGATTCCAAAGGGTCGGGGCCGCCACAGAGAAGGCTCTTCCCCTGGGTCCCACCAAATGACATTGTTTAGTTGACGGGACCCGGAGAAGGCCAACTCTGTGGGACCTAACTGGTCGCTGGGATTCGTGCGGCAGAAGGCGGTCCCGGAGATATTCTGGTCCGGTGCCATGAAGGGCTTTATAGGTCATAACCAACACTTTGAATTGTGACCGGAAACTGATCGGCAACCAATGCAGACTGCGGAGTGTTGGTGTGACATGGGCAAATTTAGGAAAGCCCATGATAGCTCTCACAGCTGCATTCTGCACGATCTGAAGTTTCCGAACACTTTTCAAAGGTAGCCCCATGTAGAGAGCATTACAGTAGTCGAGCCTCGAGGTGATGAGGGCATGAGTGACTGTGAGCAGTGACTCCCGGTCCAAATAGGGCCGCAACTGGTGCACCAGGCGAACCTGGGCAAACGCCCCCCTCGCCACAGCTGAAAGATGTTTCTCTAATGTGAGCTGTGGATCGAGGAGGACGCCCAAGTTGCGAACCCTCTCTGAGGGGGTTAGTGACTCCCCCCCCCCCAGGGTGATGGACGGACAGATGGAATTGTCCTTGGGAGGCAAAACCCACAGCCACTCCGTCTTATCCGGGTTGAGTTTGAGTCTGTTGACACCCATCCAGACCCCAACAGCCTCCAGGCACCGGCACATCACTTCCACTGCTTCACCGACTGGACAAGGGGTGGAGATGTAAAGCTGGGTATCATCTGCATACTGATGATACCTCACCCTATGCCATTGGATGATCTCACCCAGCGGTTTCATGTAGATATTAAATAGTAGGGGGGAGAGGACCGACCCCTGAGGCACCCCACAAGGGAGTAACCTAGAGGTCGACCTCTGACCCCCCCACTAACACCGACTGCGACCGACCAGAGAGGTAGGAAGAGAACCACTGAAGGACAGTGCCTCCCACTCCCAACCCCTCCAGCCGGTGCAGAAGGATACCATGGTCGATGGTATCGAAAGCCGCTGAGAGGTCAAGAAGCACCAGGACAGAGGATAAACCCCTGTCCCGGGCCTGCCAGGGATCATCCATCAGCGCGACCAAAGCAGTTTCCGTGCTATAGCCCGGCCTGAATCCTGACTGCTGAGGACCTAGATAATCGGCTTCTTCCAAGGACCGCTGGAGCTGGAGCGCCACCACCTTCTCAACAACCTTCCCCATAAAGGGAAGGTTGGAGACTGGTCGATAGTTGTTGAGAATGGCTGGGTCCAGGGAAGGCTTCTTGAAGAGGGGGGCGCACAAGTGCCTCCTTGTAGGGATACGGGAAGGACCCCCTCCCCAAAGAAGCATTGACAATCTCCTGGACCCAGCTCCGTGTCACCTCCCTGCTGGCCGAAACCAGCCAGGAGGGACACGGATCCAGTAAACAGGTGGCGGAACTCACAGCTCCAATGGCCTTGTCCACTTCATCAGGTGTCACCAGATCAAACTCCTCCCAGACAGGTGGACAAGTACGTGCCCCAGTCACCTCAACTGACTCGTTGTCAGTCGAAGAGCCTTCTCTGTGGCAGCCCCGGCACTCTGGAATCAACTCCCTCCAGAGATCCGAACAGCCCCCTCCCTCCTTGCCTTCCGTAAAATGCTGAAGACTCACTTCTGTCGCCAGGCGTGGGGATGATTACCTTTTAGAGATCCAAACAGCCCCCTCCCTCCTCGCCTTCCATAAAATGCTGAAGACTCACCTCTGTCGCCAGGCGTGGGGATGATTACCTTCCCCTTCGTTGTCTCTCTGACCTCTGTAGTATGATTAACTGGGTTGGTTGTGCATGAGTGCATAGTTGTGATTTTATGATATGGATTATTTTATATTAATGTTTTTAATATTAGATTTGTAATGTACTATACTACTGTTATGTTGTGAGCTGCACCAAGTCTTCGGAGAGGGGCGGCATACAAATCTAATATATTATTATTATTATTATTATTATTATTATTATTATTATTATTATTATTATTATTATTATCCCGCTGAATCCCATCACTGGTCCATGTGCAGAGGAGAGGCTGGAGAACAGCCTGTAAGTGAAAAACACACACACACCCCTGAGGACCCTGTTCACTTGTAGTTGTGGTCCTTCCTGTCAGGACACTTTAATGTCACACTTCCGAGTAACGCATCTGGCCTAAAGCAGAACTCCAAGGCAGGTAGCTTCCTCAAAGAACATGTTTATTGGATACATCAAAATGGCACAGCCGGTGAAAACCAGCTCTAAATGTTCCTGGGCATTTCACCCTAATTAAAAGAACAAAGGGTTCCCTCCCCCGATGTCACCGGTCCCATTCACTAATGAAAGGAGCTGGCAGGCTGCTTGATCATTCCTCTCTTCATTCAGCTGCCACCTCTTAAGATGACCTTGGTTCCCATGAGAAAACCTTTTGTTTTGACTGCAGTTCAGCCTATCTACTTCCTCTTCCCTTCCCCCTTTCAGAGTTTGTGGCAACTAGGAGGCAGCAAAAGGTGGCTTCATCCTGGTTTGTTTATGAGTTGATACACAGCTTCTGAGATCAGCGTGGGCATCTCACACCATATAGAGCAGTGATGGCGAACCTGTGGCATGGGTGCCACAGGTGGCATGCGGAGACATATCTGCTGGCACATGAGCCATTGCCCTAGCTCAGCTCCAACATACATTTATCCCCCCCTCCAGCTCTAGGGAAGCCTTTGGAGCCTGGGAAGGGCAAACACAAAGTCTGTGCTGTGACTAGCGGTGCCTGAAATTCAGTAGAAATTCAGCCCAAGGCAGCAACCACCATAGAATATGGATCCTGGAAAACTCTTGGATCCCCCATCAAACACAAGCAGCCTGCCAAGAACCTGCAGAAGAACCCATGAATGCTCAGATTGTGGGAAATCCTTTGTTTGCAAGTCCCTCCTTTTGACCCACAGGAGGGACCATGTGGGAAGAGGATCCAGTCACGGTTGTGAGGCTGAGAAATCCTTCTGTGTGAAAAACTCCAAAGATCTCAGAAGGGTCCCAACACTAAAACCTTATAAATGTGAGGAATGTAACTTATGCTTTACTCAAAAGTCAGGACTTCTTATATATCAGAAAATCCACACTGGAGAGAAACCGTATCAATGTCTGGAATGTGGGAAGTTTTTCCGTCAAAAAGTCCATCTCAGAATCCATGAGAGAATTCACACAGGGGAGAAACCTTACAAGTGTTGGGAATGTGGGAAGAGCTTTTCTTGCAATTCAGGTCTTTTGCAGCATGAGAAGATTCATGCAGGTCCCAGGAGGTCGAGCGTGGTATGGTGGGAGCGCTCAGCGTTGGAGGGGCCATCAGGTGGAGGACCTTTACGGAGGAAGTGAGGCAGCCGTTATAGTAAAGGAGGGAGCCGGACAAATGTTGCAAGGGCCAGCGAGCTATGGCGAGGTTTATAGAGGGAGAAGGAAATCGTCCCTGTGGAGGAGGAAGCCGAGGAAAACATCGTGGAGGTTGCCGGCTTGTGACGAGGTTTCCAGAGACTGTGTGGTGGCTGTGTGGTGTTGCTGAAGGACTGGGGAATTGGAGATGTCGCCTGACAGCTACAGAGACGTGAGAAGGAGGCTGGGGCGAACATCGAGAGCCGAGCGGCATTGTGGAGACAGAGGGGCCGAGATCGGTGGCTGAGGCATAGAGAGAGACCTAGAAGCCTGCCTCAGAGAGTCTGGAGGACAGAATTTATATATTTAGGACTCTGCCATTTCCTATTGAACTGTGCCAAACCGAACACTGAAATTTTTTTGAGCTCACCTCTGGGAACTGGTGCTACATGCTTCTGACTTGTTGATTAATGAATTTTAATCTATCTCCTATTTTCTTAACTTTTTTCATAATTAATTTTTAGATTTTTTTAGTATTAATATTAGCATTAATATTTCTAATTTTATTTTAACCTTATTTTTAATTAAATTATTGGTTTTTTTTAAAAAAGATGAATAATTGGGGTGGGTTTAATAATATGTATAGAATGAGTGATTGATATGGATGGGATGGGTGGGGTGGGTGGGATTATGGTATGGATGAGGTAAATGGGAATGGTATGAATGATTTACTTGGCCCACCTGACATTAGAGAGGCAGGAGGAGAGAAGGCACCGGTCTCTGTGGTGGCAGAGGGTCAGAATATCCCGGTGTTGCTGGGGAGATGCAGATATGGCAGGAGCCACAGAGCTAGCCGTTCCAGGGGAATGAGAGATCGCTGCTTAATAACAATCCTTGTTCCAGCTCCGTGAGCTCAACCCAGGGCACTGGTGACGAGTGTAACTCTGGCCCTGGGCTCAGGCTGCTGCTACTCAATGCCAGGTTGGTGGTAAATAAAGCTCTCCTCATCCGGGATTTGATCCTGGATGAGGAGGCTGACCTGGCATGTGTGACTGAAACCTGGCTGGGCCTAGAGGGAGGAGTTCCTCTCTCTGAAATTTGCACAGACGGGTTTCAGATATGGCATTAGCCTTGACCCCAGGGAAAGGGAGGAGGAGTGGCTATTATAGCCAGGGAGAGCTTTTGCCTGCGTAGACTTGTTGCTCCAGAGATTGTGGATTGTGAGTCCCTCCTGGTGAAGTTGGACTTAGGGTGGGCTTGTTTCTCACATACCTGCCTCCCAGCTGCATGTCAACATCCCTGCCTATGCTGCTCGAAGAGGTAGCCGGGCTGGCGGTGGGGTTCCCCAGGACTTTAACCTATCGTTGCTTGGTGAAACCTCGGTGAAGCCTCAGTGAAACCTCGGTGAAACTCCTAGCACAGGAGTTCATGGCCACCATGACAGCCATGGACCTGACTCAAGTAGTACAGGGTCTGACTCACGGGGGGGGGGCATGCACCCGACATGGTATTCCTCTCTGAGCAATTGAGAAATGGTCTGAGATTAAGGGACTTATAAGTGTTGCCTTTGTCATTGTCAGACCATTTCCTACTGCGGCTTGACTTCCTGTCTCCAATTCTTCCCCACAGGGAGGCGGAACCGACTAGGTGGTTCCGCCCCGGATGCCTGATGGACCCAGAGGGCTTTCAGAAGGTGCTTCCAGATGCCCTCGTCCACAGTACGGCAGAGTTTCTTGCTGAGGCCTGAAACAAGGCTGCAGCAGAGGCTCTTGATCGGATTGCACCGTTGCAACCTCTCCGCGGCACTAGACCCCGTAGAGCTCCATGGTTCAACGAGGAACTCCGAGAGTTGAAGCGCCAGAAGAGACAGCTAGAGAAGCGATGGAGGAAGAGTAAGTCCGAATCCGATCAAACACTTTTAAGAGTTCATATTAAGACTTACAAAGTGGCGCTCAAGGCAGCAAGATGCATGTATCATGCCGCCTTGATTGCATCAGCGGAATCCCACCTGGCCGCTCTGTTTAGGGTGACCCGCTCCCTTCTTAACCAAGGGGGAGTTGGGGAGCCCTTGCAGAGTAGTGCCGAAGATTTTAACACGTTTTTCACTTATAAAATCGCTCGGATCCCGGGGGACCTCCACTCCGATTGGATAACAGAGTTGACTGACAATGAGTCAGCCAAGGTGACTGGGGCCCGTACTTGTCCACCTGTCTGGGAAGCATTTGATCTGGTGACACCTGATGAAGTGGACAAGGCCATTGGAGCTGTGAGTTTCGCCACCTGCTTACTGGATCCATGTCCCTCCTGGCTGGTTTTGGCCAGCAGGGTGGTGACACAGAGCTGGGCCCAGGAGATTGTCAATGCTTCTTTGGGAAGGGGATCCTTTCTGGATCCTTACAAGGAGGCACTTGTGCACCCCCTCCTCAAGAAGGCTTCCCTGGACCCAGCCATTCTTAACAACTATCGGCCAGTCTCCAACCTTCCCTTTATGGGGAAGGTTGTCGAGAAGGTGGTGGCACTCCAACTCCAATGGTCCTTGGAAGAAGCTGATTATCTAGGCCCTCAGCACTCAGGATTCAGGCCCAGCTACAGCACGGAAACTGTTTTGGTCGCGTTGATGGATGATCTCTGGTGGGCCCGGGACAGGGGTTTATCGACCTCTTCTCGACCTGTCAGCAGTTTTTGATACCATTGGCGAGAAATTTGGCAAGATTCTGTAGGGGTGAGCCTATGGAGCTGACTATGGGTCTGAGTGGTGTTCCTTCTTTGTGTATCTTGGGGAGGCCATAGAGCTTGGGGCATCTGGATGATTTTTCTCTGGGGATGATTCTTTGCTGGATTTCTTGACTGATGGGAGAAGCTTTTATTTTGGATTTGGTGGTTTTTTCCAGGTAGGTGGTAGGATCTGTGCTTAGAGGTTTGTAGGCGGGGTCTTGGAGTAGGTTATATATATGACGGTCTTGGTATATTCGGGTTTCTTCCCGTGTAGGATTTGGAAATTTCTGGCAACGTTTCGATGAGGTCCCACTCATCATCTTCAGGCTGGTGTTTCTGTCCTTGTTCTCAGGCGAACACTGCGAGACCTTAGCTGCCTTCCTTCTATAAAGATACACAAAGAAGGAACACCACTCAGACCCATAGTCAGCTCCATAGGCTCACCCCTACAGAATCTTGCCAAATTTCTCGCCAAACAACTCCAGCCCTATGCAGAATCCATCAGGTCTCATGTACAAAACTCATTCCACTTCATAGAAATCATAAAGGAACAAAACCTACAACCCAGTGACCTTCTCGTAAGCTTCGATGTCATATCTCTCTTCACCCAAGTGCCTATCAAAGAAGCCCTGACAGCCATCCAAAACAAATACAACCCACCGAAGCACATCTTAGATCTGACCAACCACTGCCTGATGAATACATACTTCATCCACAATGGACAAAGATACAAACAGATAGAAGGAGCCCCCATGGGATCACCCCTGTCACCCGTCATCGCAAACTTATACATGGAATATTTTGAAACCAATGCCTTAGACAAATCTGAATACAAACCCAAACTCTGGCTTAGATATGTAGATGACACCTTCGTAATTTGGCCACATGGGAAAGAAAAACTGGACAGCTTTCTCACACATCTCAACAGCCTACACCCCAAAATACAATTCACCATGGAAATAGAAATCAACAACAAACTTCCCTTCCTGGATGTCCTAATCTACAAAAAACCCGATGGCTCCCTAGGACACACCGTATACCAGAAGAAGACACACACCAACCGCTACTTGAACGCAAAATCCCACCACCACCCCGCACAGATCAATTCCGTAGCCAAGACCCTCATTTCCAGAACCAAATGCCTAGCCGACAAAGACCACCTGGAACCTGAATTACACAGTCTCACAAATGTATTAATTTCCAATGGATTCCAAAGAGAGGCAATCAACAACTTAATCCAAAAAGAGACACCCCCCAAGAACCAAGACACAGAACAGGACAATGGCATCGCCCTCCTCCCTTACATCAAGGGCACCACAGATAAAATCAGTAAAATTCTCCGCAGACACAACATCAAGACAGCCTTTGGTACAGATAAAAAAATAGCCAACATCCTAAGAAACCCGAAAGACAATATCCAACTTGAAAACCAGGGAGTTTATCAAATACCGTGTAAAAACTGCCCAGCCACATATATTGGACAAACAAACAGGAGAGTAAATGCACGTGTTGCAGAACATAAGAATGCATTAAAGAAAAAAGAAAAAACCTCCTCCCTTTTCCAACACTTCAAAACCACAGGACATGAAATTGATTTTGACAGTACCAAATTAATTTCCAAAACAGAACACTACAGCAAAAGAATAATCATGGAAGCTATCGAGATAGAAAAACATCCCCAAAATATGAACAAGCGGGATGATACCTCTCGCTTACCAGACATCTGGAAACCAGCCCTCAAACATATCCCAGCCACAGAAACCAGACTCAGGACACACATTGTAAAGCAATCAAGCAGCCTGCAAGTTCTAACTACTCAGGACATCACGCCTAATCTACAACCATTAACTAATCAGCATACCTCAGCTACATCAACGACCCCAATTGTTACCCCTCTGACTCACCAGGAAGTTTCTACACAGCAGGCAATTGCTGAGCCATCAAACCACACCCAGCCACCAGTATTTATAGAAGGAAGGCAGCTAAGGTCTCGCAGTGTTCGCCTGAGAACAAGGACAGAAACACCAGCCTGAAGATGATGAGTGGGACCTCATCGAAACGTCGCCAGAAATATAACCTCCATTGAAGACAGTTGAGATATAGATATATATGTCTCAATTGTATAATGGAGGTTTTAACACTGATCACGTTAGTAGAGGACTAATGAAAGCTTAGTTAATTTTAGTAATTTTTAAATAAATTTTAAATATTCTGGAGATCGCAATGGCTGTTGCCTCTTCATTTATAAATACATCTGGAACTTGCATTTTGGGGACAATATATATATTGTATAGATAGATAGATAGATAGATAGATAGATAGATAGATAGATAGACAGACAGACAGACAGACAGACAGACAGACAGACAGACAGACAGACAGACAGACAGACAGATGTAGATTGTTCTGAGTTTGGGTTTTACCCCGTGTAATATTTTGAGTGTCTATGCAACGTTTCGGTGAAATCACATTCACCATCATCAGGATGAAGTTGTTAGCTTTGTGCTGCTTTGAATATAGTTATACAGTATTATATATATAATATATATATACAATATAGTTATATATGTGTGTGTATGTGTGTGTGTGTGTGTGTGTATCAGTGATGGGCTACCAAAATTTTGTTTCAACATCTTTCAGTGCAAATTGGGTGCTCTGGGGAGGAGCTCCAAATTTTGCTACCAGAACTGCATTCCTGACCATTCCCATAGGAGCCCATCACTATATGGGAACGGGAAGCTGGTTGACTTGGGAACTCCCTGCCACCAGATCTGGCAAAAGATTGCCATCTTTAAAAAAAACAACCCACAGTGTTTAGAGAAATGACCTGTTTATCTCTCTGCATCTCTGATAAAGGCTACCATATTAAATTTAAAAGTAACCCATAGAAGAGACTTGGTGGCACAGTGGTTAGAGTGCAGCACAGCAGGCTACTTCTGCAGATCACTGGCTGCCAGCAGTTTGGCAGATCGAATCTCAGTAGGCTCAAGGTTGACTCAGCCTTCCATCCTTCCAAGGTCGCTAAAATGGGGACCCAGATTGTTGGGGGCGATATGCTTAATCTCTGTAAAACACTTAGAGAGGGCTGTAAAGCATTGTGAAGCGGTATATAAGTCTAAATGCTTTTGCTATAATGCTATTTAAAGTAGGAAAACCAAAGGAAAAGGGTCTTGTGAAGAGGAACGGGATTCTCAAACAATGTGGGGCGTCAGCTCTAAATGCCCCTACCAGTGTGCTCAGTCTGGACACACCCACTTTTGGGCTACACCCATTTCCCCGCCCACACCTGTCCTCCAAAGAGCTAGAAAGGCCAAGATGGCAGCCAGGACACTGTGACACACCTCAAAAAGCAAGCAGAGCCACAATCCGCTGTGGTGGCCTCCATTTTGACTCTTTCGACCCAATGCCTGTCTGAATTATTTTATTCCTTTGTAAACTTTGCCACTTTCATCCCGGGAAACCAAACCGGTTCCAAAGCGACGTGGAGACGAAATTCCAAAAAAAGAGTTTGATTTCTCTCACGCGACACAATCGTTTTTCCTTCTTCTCCTTTTCTTTGACCAGGAATGTAAACAACAGGGCGGGAGGTCATTTAAAATCTAATTTAACCATAAACGTTAATGGGATTAAGGGAGGGAAAGGCCCGGATGCCCCCACAGCTTTTTTGCAGCGGCTTGTCTTCTCTCGAGGCGTCTGCTAATTTCCTAATTATTTCCTTTTATCTCCCAGCATTATAGATGGTTTTTTTCTGAGGAGTCAAATTAAAAACTGGTCAGAGTAATACTGGAGGCTTCTGCTTTTTTTCCCAACCATGGGGGGGGGGGGGGAAATCGGACGGGCTCCAAAAGGCTTCGCTTACTTGATTTGTTCTCCGTCACATTTTTGGGGGGCTGCCTATTCAAAATGCCGGACCACCGAAGAACGAAAAGCAGGAAAGCTCGTGCCACTTCAGGATCAGCTCAAGCGACTGACTGGCAGGCAAGGGAGGCTTTCTTGGGAACCGGTGGGGGGGGCAGATTCCCAGGGTTACAATGCAGTCTTGCACTTTGCCACCTCTGCCCACTGCCAGGCAGTTCGATCCCGGCCAGCTCAAGGTTGACTCAGCCTTCCATCCTTAAAGGTCTGTGTTCTGTCCAGCCCCATTAATTATCAGCAATTAATCCCCAATGAAGACTCAAAAGCAAAGTCACCATGTATATTTGTCTATTTTTAAAGAAATGTGCTGGAAACAGCGATGAAATCATAGGAATGTCAGTCCAACTGCCAAAAGTCCACCGTTATCAGCAGAGTTAATAATAAGTGTCCACCATAAAGTAATAAATTCAAGTCATTAGTTCTCGGCATTGACAGATACTCACAAATGCCCTCAAGAACCAGGATTACAGGACTGCGGAAGGATTTAAGAGAGAGACTCTTTGGCTGCTAGTTCTCTCTCTCCATATAGGAACATTGAACTTCCGCACCGAGGTTTCCCACCATCCTCCTTTTTATTCTACCAGTGATGACAAGCTGTGCATAGAAGTATTCAACGCCTAGATCTACATCACTAGAGATACTCTGGTCTCCCTCGCATTCTTCTTAGCCTAGCATCTAATATTGGGTCCACAATATTCCCTCCCTCTCATCTGACTCCCCCATTAGCACAGCTGGAGGTTCTGCAGTCTCTAGAGGCTCCCCAGGCCCTCACTCTCACTTTCCAATTGTTCTGGTAAACACACTGGCCTATGATACCCAGATAGACTGGTTCATTCTCCTCAATGTCCGTGACCAAAGGAGCCGGATGCGAGCCAACCACAATAGCCTGTAAAGTGAAAACTCAGATTGTTGGGGGCAAGAGGCTGACTTTGTACACAGCTGTAAAGCACTGTATATAGCAATAGCAATATTATTTAGACTTATATACTGCTTCACAGTGCTTTTACAGCCCTCTCTAAGCGGTTTGCAGAAACAGCCTCTTGCCCCAACAATCTGGGTCCTCATTTTACCTACCTCGGAAGGATGGAAGGCTGAATCAACCTTGAGCCGGTGGTGAGATTTGAACTGCTGAATTACAGTAGCAGTTAGCTGAAGTAGCCTGCAATGCTGCACTCTAACCACTGCACCACCCCCATCTCTTATATAAATGCTATTGCTGTTGCTATGCCCATCTTGTTTCCTCAACCACATCCTGGAGCAGCTGAAACTTCTGTACAGTCTCCAAGGGCAGCCCCATGCAGAAGGCATTGCAGTACCTAGGGAAGGAAGAGGAGCATGGCATCGGGGGCCTGAGGCACACCAGATGGGTCAGTCATAAGACCTTCCTGGCTACAGCCACCACTGCATCCAGTTTTGGTCACCATGGTATAAAAAAGATGCCAAGATTTTTGAAGGAGTGCAGAGAAGAGCAATCAAGATGATTAGAGGACTGGAGGCTAAAACATATGATGAACAGTATGTGTGACATGATGATAGTGTTCCAATACTTGAGGGGCTGCCACAGAGAGGAGGGGGTCAGGCTGTTTTCCAAAGCAAAAGAAGGCCAGACGAGGTACAACGGATGGAAGCTGACCAAGGAGACATTCAACCTGGAAATAAGGAGGAACTTTCTAACGGTGAGAGCGATCAACCGGTGGAACAGAAGTTGCCTGCAGAGGTTGTGAGAGCTCCAACACTTGAGACTTTCAAAGGGAGACTGGACGGCCATTTGTCCAAAATGGTGTAGGGACTCCTGCTTGAGCAGGGGGTTGGACTAGATGACCTATAAGGTCCCTTCCAACTCTAACAATCTAATCTCTTATCTAATCAATTGCAGGAACTGGGCATGGCTAGTCTAGTGAAGAGAAGGACCAGGGGAGACATGATAGCAGTCTTCCAACATTTAAGGGACTGCCACTGAGAGGAGGGGGGGTCAAGCTGTTTTCCAAAGCACCTGAAGGCCAGACAAGGAATGATGGATGGAAACCAAACAAGGAGAGATTCAACCTGGAAATAAGGGGGAATTTTCTGACAGGGAGAACGATCAACCCATGGAACAGAAGTTGCCTTCGGAAGTTGTGGGAGCTTCATCATTGGAAGCTTTCAAGAAGAGACTGGACTGCCATCTGTCAGGAACGGTTTAGGTCTCCTGCTTGAGTTGGGGCTGGACTAGATGACCTTCAAGGTCCCTTCCAACTCTGTTAATATGTCACCTGTTACTACTTACTTCTCAGCCAGGACTGATGAATGTCACCTGACGTCCCACCAAATGGCACAACTTGGACGGGGACCTTGCAAACTCAAGATGGGAACTCCTCTGCTTGTCGACCTTCAGCTCCACAGCCCAGTTCTGCAGGCAGATCCCTTTGGTTTCCCCGCCACTCAACCCCTAGACTTTGGTCTCGGTTTCCCAGGACATACCTGGGGCGCTACAGATTCGTTGTGCCCCTGTCTGCCTTTATTGTCTGGCCTGTGTTCTGTCTCACATGGCAGCAGGCCAATAATTAACCCCAAATTAATCCTCAGACACAAGATTTCCAAAATGAAAGAGTCTATTTACAGTGAAGATTGTTGAACAGCACAAACGAGGACAAAAGAATGTCTTCCGACTGCCAAAGTTCTGGCAGGAAGCCAAGTTGATAAGATAGATTCCCAAACAAGTAATTACAAAGCCAAGGAGTACTTACAAGATGCTTAACCCTATAATTATCCAGAACTACAGCAAGGTTTGTTTGAACAACAGGCAAAAACACTCTTCACATGCTCTCTTTCCCTGGAGGAACAAACGTTGGCTTTTTGCAAAGGAAATCTCCCAACTCCTCCCCTTATATACACCCTGGGAGGGAGTACAGACTATGCACAGCTGTGCTCACTTCCTTCTTCTGAGTCTGCTTAACTGCTCTTGCCTCCCCTGCATCCTTCTGACCTGTACATCCAGGATCGGACCCTCATTTCCCCTTCTTCCTCAGACAGAGGCAAAGCCACAGTTGGGGGTTCTGTATCCTCTGCAGGCTCCTCACACTCTATCTCCCCTTCCTCCTCCTCCTCCTCCTCCTCACTGTCCGACTCCTCTGATAGCCAAACAGGCCGACCATGCCCAGATGCCCCCAGTTCATCAGGCTCAAAATCTGTTGCCGGAGGAGCTCAACAGCCTGAATTCCTCCCGTCCTCGCTTCCCTCCTTTACAGAAAGAACGTGGGGAAGCCTGAAGCCAGCCGCTGATTTTTCCACCCACAGAGGGGGCCCACCTAATTGAAAAACGCCATCTGTAATCTAAATGTCAGTGCTGAGATGGTTATTAAAGCCCCTCTCAATCGCCGTGCCTCATTTCGCAGCTTCAAAACAAGGCAGGTGAGGGGCCGCTAACGGAACGTGGAGAGCGGGGCTGCAACGCAGTGAATCATTTCCCTCCTGTCGCCGCCAGGCAGCCGGATTTCTCCTTGTTTCTGCCTTCATCCGCCAACGGGCACCACCAGATCTTGCCAGCTCAATGCTGTACTTTGGAACTTCAGAAGGCATGAAGGAACCGCCTCTGAACATGTGCAGAGAGTTGCCACCTCTGCTGTCCCAAAGGACCGTCCCTGACACCTTTGAGGGCTGAAGGCTTTTCCCTTCTGTAGAGAGCAGAAGATCTCTTGAGGGCTGTAGGGCTGAAGGCAGAACCACAGCTCTTCCTAGCGTCCATGTTTGGAATCGTCTCCCAGAACAATGATGGATAACCTTTTTTCTTTTCCTCTGCTGAAAGCACACGCATGCTGGCACCCATAATGCAATGTGCAAGTGACACCCTCCCACCACTGCGAATATGCACACACCCTGTGTGTGGGTGGGGGTGTGCAACCCTCCCCATCAGTAGTGGGTTGCTAACAGTGTAGTAGCAGAATGAGCACCGGTACTATTGCGTGACCACTGCAGTGGCAGTCCTATGGGCACCGCCATCTCTTTTTTTCAATTTTTTATAATTTTTGCTTCATGGGCATGCACAGAAGCAAAATTTCACAAGGGGATGTGCATGCGCGAGAGATTTTGGTGATTTCTTTTGCCTCATGCAATTGGGCCTGTTTCCAGCCTCCGAATGGCCTCTGGAACCTGTGGGAGGCTGTTTTCGCCTTCCTGGGGATTTCAGTAAAGCCTTTGGAGCCTGGGGAGGGCAACAACCCTCTCAGTGTTGTGTGTACTCCCTTGCAGCATGAGGGGTTTTCAGATTTGGAGGATGACTGGGATTTAGAGATCATAAATCTCCCTGCTCTACCAACACTTAGCAATGATAGTGTAGACCACGGAGCTAATGACATAGAGATGAGTTCATAAGAACATAAGAAGAGCCCTGCTGAATCAGGCCAAAGCCCATTGAGTCCACCATTCTGTGTCACACAGTGGCCCACCAATTGTCCATGGGGATCTTGAGCAGAAAGAGAAGGCAAAACCCTCCCTTTCCCCTGACCTACAAATGGTACTCAAGGGAATCCTGCCTGCCTCAACCAGCATAGAGGCAGCACTTGGACATCCATTTCAATAACCATCTATATGCTTGGCATCCATGAATCTGTCTAATCCTGCCTTGAAGCTATCAAGGCTGACAGCTGTCACGACCTCTTCTGGAAGTGAATTTCATAAACCAACGACCCTCTGGGTGAAGAAATATTTCCCTTGATTTGGCCTCGCTTTCTTATCTATGAGCTTTAGGGAGTGCCCCCTCGTCCTAGTATTGTCTGATAGAGAAAAGAATTTTTCTCTATCCACCTTTTCTATCCCATGCATGATTTTATACACTTCAATCAAGTCACCCCTTAAACGCCGTCTTTCAAGGCTGAAGAGACCAAGGCGTTGCAACCTGGTATCATAAGGGATGTGTTCCATTTCCTTCAGTTCGAGTGACTCAAATGGGGGAGACCACAGATGGAGGGACGCTCGTTTTTGAAGGTTGCAGAAATAATGGGAAGAAAGAGGTTGCAGATATTAGAGAGTAATTAATTAATGAATTATGTCACATTCGGTTGCGAAACGGAAGAGACGCTGAATTTGTTCAATTTTGCAAAAAAGAATGGCTGCGTTCCGAAGTTACTCCCAAGTGTAAGCATGAAGTGTGATTTATTATGTTTCTTTATGACTCCTGGCTAGCCCTAATTAGCCATAAATTTTGGAATGACTTGTGGAATGTCTTTCATGTTACTTCCAAGCTTATCTACTTAATTGCTGAGATAACAAAATGATGAGGAAAGAAAACTGCGTGCAGAGTTGAAATGTAGAGGAGAAAATAAAGAGGATATGTTTTACATTGAGGTACATTGAGAATTCCTTTATTCCAAGTATTATATGAATCAGCCTGAAATCAGAACACTCAGTAGTCCGGAAATGAGCCAAAACTCAGTGGTGCTTACCTGGGTGATGGCTCATGTGCTTGGAGAAATGGCTTTGTGTGCCATTGGTTCACCATCACGGTCCTAGAACATAGAACATAATCTGAGTTAGGATGGGACCTTGGAGGTCTTTTAGTCCAACCCTTTGCTCAAGCAGGAGATTTTGTTTCACAGGATGACTTTTTTTGGTAGCTTATGGAAAAGAAAAGAAAAGGAGGGGAGAGGGACAGGAAAGGAGGAGTGGAGAGGAGAGGAGAGAAGTGAAGAGAAGAAAAAAGGAGAGGAAAGGAGAGAAGGAGGAGGAGAGGAAAGTGGAGGAAGAAAGGAAAGAGAAAGAAAAGAGAGAAAAGAAGGAAAGAGGAAAGGGACGAGAGGGGAGGAGGAAGGGAGGGGAAGGGAGAGAAGAAGAAAGAAGAGGAGAGTGAAGGAAGAAAGGCAAGAGAAAGAAAAAAGAAAGAGAAGGAAAGGAAAGGAGAGGAGAGGAAAGGGGGAGAGGAGAGGAGAGAAGAAAAAAGGAGATGAGAGGAGGAGGAGGAGAGGAAAGTGGAGGAAGAAAGGCCAGAGAGAAAAAAGAAAAAAGAGGAGGAAAGGAAAGGGCAAAGGAAAGGAAAGGGGGAGGGGAGAGGAGAGGAGAAAAAGGAGAGGAGAGGAGGAGGAGGATGAGAGGGGAGAAAGAAGGGAAGGGAGGGGAGAGAAGAAGAAGGGAGAGGAGAGTGGAGGAAGAAAGGCAAGAGAAAGAAAAAAAGAAAAAAGAAAGTGAAGGAAAGGAAAGGAGAGGAAAGGAAAGGGGGAGGGGAGAGGAGAGAGGAGAGAAGAAAAAAGGAGAGGAGAGGAGGAGGAGGATGAGAGGGGAGAAAGAAGGGAAGGGAGGGGAGAGAAGAAGAAGGGAGAGGAGAGTGGAGGAAGAAAGGCAAGAGAAAGAAAAAAAGAAAAAAGAAAGTGAAGGAAAGGAAAGGAGAGGAAAGGAAAGGGGGAGGGGAGAGGAGAGAGGAGAGAAGAAAAAAGGAGAGGAGAGGAGGAGGAGGACGAGAGGGGAGAAAGAAGGGAAGGGAGGGAAGAGAAGAAGAAGGGAGAGGAGAGTGGAGGAAGAAAGGCAAGAGAAAGAAAAAAAGAAAGTGAAGGAAAGGAAAGGAGAGGAAAGGAAAGGGGGAGGGGAGAGAAGAAAAAAGGAGAGGAGGAGGAGGAGAGGAATGTGGAGGAAGAAAGGAAAGAGAAAGAAAAAAAGAAAAAAGAAAAAGAATGAAAGGAAAGGAAAGGGCAAAGGAAAAGAAAGAAGGAAAGAAGGAAAGAAAAGAAAAAAAGGAAACTCCTGCCAGGTCAACCATGCCACAGGAAACAGCAGATGCATTTTTGCTGCAATATACAGTATTTCACTTGCTGGCAACGGAAGAAACACGATTTAATTCCCCCAGCAAGGCCGTGAGAGAAAATCACTTTCCTTTAACCATTCCCCCCCCCCCACCGCCTTTGAAGTCAATTTTTTTGGGGGGTGGTTCACTGCCAGGGGAAGAGCGCGGCAAATATGGGGAGCTGAAACTGCCACCTCCATTCTTCCATTGGCGAGGGAAATGACAATTCTGAAAACCTCCCGCTTTTTTTAAAAAAAATCATTCCTAAAACCTTTCCATTCCTTGAGGTCATAGTTCCCTCTAAGCTGAGCAGTGAGCAATCGCTCACTTAAAAATCATCATCAACTCAGAGTTTTCCAAACCTGCCCAGAAGCCGAGAGGGAAAGAGTGAGAGGGAAGGAGAGAGAGAGGAAGAGAGGAAGAGAGGAAGAGAGAGAAACAGATAGAAAAAAGAGAGGAAGGAAAAGAGAAAGAAAAAGAATGGGAGTAAGGAAGAGAGAAAGAAAATCAAAATCTAGTTTGAAATTAGCTCAACTATTTAAGTGGCATTTTGATATTGATAGAGTTGCCCTATTATGAGCTCACTGTTATAGACACACAGTACGGTATTTTATTTTGAAATTATCTGAGGCAAAACAGGGTGGGTTTTTTATTTATTTGTTTGTTTGTTTGTTTATTTATTTATTATTTCTGTGCCGCCCAGTCCCGAAGGGACTGCCGCTCACACACTATACTTTTCCACCCACCCACCCAAAAAATTAGAGGGACCGCTGCTTGAGGTGATTGATTTTTAGTCTGGGGGAACAAAATGCTTACATTTCTTTTTTAAAAAATGGATTGTGGGCAGGCAGGGAGAGAGAATAATTTTTAAAAGTAAAGGGAAAAATTGGTGGTTTTGCTCCGGGGCTTGAAAATAAAGCCGAGAATGTACTATTGGTCGTTTTTAAATATTTAACAGAATAACAGATTTGGAAGCGAGGTCTCCTAGTCCAACCGTCTGCATAAGAAGGAATCCGGAAGGAGTTGGACCGCTTATAAACTTAATAAATTTAATTAAATTAATTAAATTAAATTACTACTTCAGACAATCCAGTTTTCAAAGCCTCCAGTAATAGAGCACCCACAACTTCTGAAGGCAAAATATCCCACTTATTAAACCTTCTCACTATTAGGAATTTTCTCCTTAGTCCTAAATTGCATTTCTCCTTGTTTAGTTTCCATCCATTGCTTCTTGCCCTACGCTCAGGTGCTTTGGAGAATTGCTGGACTTCTTTGTGGCAACCCCTGAGATATTGGAAGACTGCTATCATGTCTCCCCTGGTCTTTCTTTCCATTAAACTAGACATACCCATTTCCTGCAACCGTTCTTCATGTGTTTTAGCCTCCAGTTCCCTAATCATCTTTGTTGCTCTTCTCTGCACTCTTTCTAGAGTCTTAATGGCTTTTTTTAATATCGTGGATGCAATATGCCAAGTGTGGCCTTATCAAAGCCTTATATTTGAAACGTAGAAGATTGACGGCAGAAAAAGATCTCATGGTCCATCTAGTCTGCCCTTATACTATTTCCTGTACAGTGGTACCTCTACTTAAGAACTTCATTTGTTCCGTGATCAGGTTCTTAAGTAGAAACGTTCTTAAGTAGAAACAATTTTTCACATAGGAATCAATTTAAAGCAAATAATGCGTGCAAAGCCATTAGGAAAGAAATAAAAGCTCGGAATTTGGGTGAGAGGAGGAGGAGGAAGAAGAGGAGGAGGAGAGTCGTTGCCGAAGGAAGAAGGTGAAGTGAAGGGAATCAAAAAAATTCAAAACTTTAAGGCTTTCAAAAAAAAAGAGGGACTCTGAGGCGGCGAGGAGGAGCACGCGCCTCCCATACACTGGCTACTGCTGCTGCTACCTGCTGCCTTTTCCTTCCCATGCTGAAGGGCTACCCTCTCCTCTCGCTTGCTTGCTTTATAGCCGGCGCCTTTCCTTCACTGTGGCGACTCCTCGGCTGCTGAGAGCGAAGGGAGTGTTTCTTTTCTCTGGGCACTGGCAGAGGTTTATTCCCCCTCCAAGCGCTCAGAGAAAGGAAAATGCTTTGTTCGCTCTGGACTGCCAAAGCCTCCTTAAGCGCCACCAAAAGGCTCCTCTGGCAGCCCAGATGGCCAGGATTAAAGGGGGAATGGCAGAAAACTGGCCAGGCCTTCGTGCTGCTCCCAAATGTCCTGGGAGATTTTTCCCGGCTCGGGTTCTTCAGTAGAAAATGTTTTCTAAGTAGAGGCAAAAAAAACTTGAACACCCAGTTCTTATCTAGAAAAGTTCTTAAGTAGAGATGTTCTTAAGTGGAGGTACCACTGTAGGATGGATATATGTTAATCCCAGGCATGTTTAAATTCAGTTACTCTGGATTTATCAACCACGTCTGCTGGAAGTTTGTTCCAACCATCTACTGCCCTTTCAGTAAAATAATATTTTCTCACGTTGCTTCTGACCTTTCCCCCAACTAACCTCAGATTGTGCCCCCTTGTTCTTGTGTTCACTTTCCTATTAAAAACACTTCCCTCCTGAACCTTATTTAACCCTTTAACACATTTAAATGTTTTGATCATGTCCCCATTTTCCCTTCTGTCCTCCAGACTCTACAGATTGCGTGCATTAAGTCTTTCCTGATCAGTTTTATGCTTAAGACCTTCCACCATTTTTGTAGCCCATCTTTGGACCTGTTTCAATTTTATCAATATCTTTTTGTAGGTGAGGTCTCCAGGACTGAACACACCCCTTATGAAGTGATATTAACACTTTATAATTATTGGTTCCATCCCTTTGTTCATGCAGCCTTGGATTGCATTGGCTTCAAAGCCTCTTCCATCACTCTCTGCTGATCGGGAAAAAAGGCTTTGGCAATTTAAAAGCCAAATGTGACAAATGCAAGAGTGGAACAGACAAATCTGGGACAATCAAGGGTGAAATTTGTTCTGTCTGACTTGATGACCAGCCAGCAATTAGATTCCAATTAATATTCAGACACAGAGTTGGGAAGTCTATTGGACAAGCAAACATGTTGAAAACCACAAATTAAAGCAAAGAATGTCCGTTGACTGCCAAAATTCAAAGCAAGAGCGGCAAAGCTGATAAGGAATATTCCAAAACAGAGTTGTAACTTAAAGCCTTTAACTTGGCTGAAGCAGAAATATTCACAGACTTCTCAAAACTATATTTTTTTCAAGACTGCAGCAATATTTGAGAGGGGGAAAAGCTCTGAACTTGCTCTTTCCCACTTAAACGTTTGATTTCCTGCAAAGGGAACCTCCCGGTCTCCTCCCCTTTTAAACATTGTGATTACACACTGTGCACAGCAGTACTCAAGGCCTCCCTCTACGTCTGCGTAACTGCTCTTGTCTCCTAAGCATTCTTCTCACCCGTGCATCTAGAATAGGGTCTACAATCACCACCTCCTCATCAGACCCAGACAAGGCCCTAGTTGGGTGTTCTATATTCTCTGCAGAACCCTCAATGTCCATCCCTTCCTCACTCACACTATCCGAGTCCTCTGACAGCCACACAGGCCTATGATGCTCAGACTGACCCAGTTCCTCCTCTTCAGAGTCTGTGAGTAAAAGAGCTGGCTGTGATCCAACCACAACAAAATCCAGCAGGTTCTGACAGGTTCTGGAGAACTGGCAGTGGAAATTTGGAGTGGTTCAGAGATTGGCAAATACCAGCTCTGATTGGCCTCAGAGAAGGATCAGAATGGAGATTTTGCAATATTCTTCCCCTTCCATGCCCACCAAACCACGCTGTACCCACCTGCCAAGCCCCGCCACACCCTTCAGGCCATGCTACAAACCAAGCCACAATCCCACCATGCCCCACCCACCAAACCACGCTGTACCCATCTGCCAAGCCACACCACATCCATCAAGCCACGCCATTCCGAAGCCCCACCACGCCTGCCACCAAGCTATCGCTGCACTGCGTGCACAGCTTTAGACCTCTTGCATGTGCGCATACATGTCCCAACATGTTTTTGCTTCTGCACATGCAAAATCTCACAAAGGGACAAGCATGATTTTGGCAAATTTTTTGCTTCTGCCCATGCGCACAAGCAAAAAATAGCTGAAATCTCGCATACATCGCTTTGGGATATTTTGCTTCCTGCGCATGCGCAGAGGCAAAAATATGCTGAGACACCTGTGTGCGCATGCAAGAGATCTAAAGCTGTGTGTGCAGAGCAGTAATCGCTACCAGTGTGCCATCCTTTATCGTAGCGATAGCAACCCACTACTGATTATACCTGTTCAGAGGTATTACAGGTGAGAACCAATAATCGCAAACATTAATAGAAATAAAAATAATCAAGGTACAGATTGGGCAAAATCCGATGTGGGATCATGCTCTGAGCTCCCGATCTCTCTAGAGGAGAAAACGGGATGAGAAAGCCCCCCCCCCAATTAAATGAAAATATGGTTTTCAAAATCTATGGGAAATTGCATTAGCAATAATAGCCTGCCACCTCGTGGCCGTTTTGCATATGGCAGGTGGCAACTTGTAATAGCAAAAATTAATAGAAATACAGTACAGTACCTCTACCTAAGAACGCCTCTACATATGAACTTTTTTAGATAAGAACCAGGTGTTCAAGATTTTTTTGCCTCTTCTCAAGAGCCATTTTCCACTTACAAACCTGAGCCTCCAAAACCAGAAAAGGCAGTGAGAAGCCTCCGTGGTGCCTCTCTAGGAATCTCCTGGGAGGAAACAGGGCCTCCACCCTCCCTGTGGTTTCCCTTATCCCAGACATTATTTGCTTTTACATTGATTCCTATGGGGGAAATTGCTTCTCCTTACAAACTTTTCTACTTAAGAACCTGGTCACGGAACAAATTAAGTTTGTAAGTAGAGGTACCACTCTAAAAATAAGGGTACCAATCGGGAGAAATTTGACATGGGATAGAGCTCTGAGGTCCCCCTTCCCATCTCAGTAGAAGTGAAAACAAGGTAAAAAAAAAAAAAAGCCCTCCAAAACATCAGTTTTCAAAATCTATGGGAAATTGCATTAGCAATGATTGCCTGCCATCTAGTGGCAATTTTGAATATGGCTATTGATGGCAAGAAATCGCAAAAGTTAATATAAATAAAAATAGTCAGTGTAGAGATAGGATGAAATTCGACGTGGAATTGTTTTCTGAGCTCCACCCATCTCACACCAGGAGAAAACGAAAGCCTTTCCAATTAAATGAAAATATATTTCAAACTCTATGGGAAATTGCTTAGCAGTAATCAAGTGCCACCTCGTGGTAGTTTTTCGTATGGCAGGTGGAGGGAAGAAATGGCAAACGCTAATATAAATAAAAATAATCAGGGTAAAGATGTGGGATGGTATTATCTATCTAGAGGTGAAAACAGGCTGCAAAAGACCTCAAATTAAATGAAAGCGTTCAAAAATCTATGGGAAATTACATGGCTATAATAGCCTGCCCTCTTGTGGCCATTTCTCACATTGCAGATTGAGAAATAAAATTTATATAAATGAAAATAATTAGGGCACAGATCGGGCACTTTTCCTCCTACCGGTTCTGTGGGCATGGCTTGGTGGGCGTGGCAGAGAGATACTGCAAAATCCATATTCTGGCATATACCTCCCAGAGACCTATTAGATCTAGTTGGCCTTCTCCAGGTCCCGTCGACTACACAATGCAGGTTTACGGACCCGCTGAGGAGGGCCTTCTCTGTAGCTGCCCCGACCTTATGGAACCAGCTGCCCCCCCAATGTCCATATTGCTCTCACCATACTGTCCTTCCAAAAGGCCATGAAGACCTGACTTTGCCAGCAGTCTTGGGGGCCGTGAATGTAACACTGTGGCCAAATTGTAATTGATTCTTATGCATGTGTGTTTGATTGGATAATTCATTGGGTTTATTATGGTTTTACTGTTCTTTATTAACTTTATTTGACTTTGGTTATGTTGTATGTATTATTTACTGTTGTAAGACACCCTGAGTCCCATTGGGACTGGGTGGCGTAGAAGTCAAAATAATTTAATTTAATTAAAATCTCCATTCCCACCCCTCTCCATGGGAAGGATACTGCAGAATTTACATTTCCTCCTCACCAGGGGAAGGATACTGCAGAATCTCCATTTCCTCCTCACTCCAGGGGAAGGATACTGCAAAATCTCCATTTCCTCCACACTCCACGGGAAGGATACTGCAAAATCTCCATTTCCTCCT
This sequence comes from Erythrolamprus reginae, assembly GCF_031021105.1. NCBI lineage: Eukaryota > Metazoa > Chordata > Lepidosauria > Squamata > Dipsadidae > Erythrolamprus > Erythrolamprus reginae. The sequence goes on along the minus strand of NW_027248530.1, from coordinate 51,716 downwards.
CACTCCAGGGGAAGGATACTGCAAAATCTCCATTTCCTCCCAACTCCAGGGGAAGGATACTGCAAAATCTCCATTTCCTCACAACTCCAGGGGAAGGATACTGCAAAATCTCCATTTCCTCCTCACTCCAGGGGAAGGATACTGCAAAATCTCCATTTCCTCCTCACTCCAGGGGAAGGATACTGCAAAATCTCCATTTCCTCCCAACTCCAGGGGAAGGATACTGCAAAATCTCCATTTCCTCCCAACTCCAGGGGAAGGATACTGCAAAATCTCCATTTCCTCCCAACTCCAGGGGAAGGATACTGCAAAATCTCCATTTCCTCCTCACTCCACGGGAAGGATACTGCAAAATCTCCATTTCCTCCTCACTCCAGGGGAAGGATACTGCAAAATCTCCATTTCCTCCTCACTCCAGGGGAAGGATACTGCAAAATCTCCATTTCCTCCCAACTCCAGGGGAAGGATACTGCAAAATCTCCATTTCCTCCCAACCCCAGGGGAAGGATACTGCAAAATCTCCATTTCCTCCTCACTCCACGGGAAGATACTGCAAAATCTCCATTTCCTCCCAACTCCAGGGGAAGGATACTGCAAAATCTCCATTTCCTCCTCACTCCAGGGGAAGGATACTGGAAAATCTCCATTTCCTCCTCACTCCAGGGGAAGGATACTGCAAAATCTCCATTTCCTCCCAACTCCAGGGGAAGGATACTGCAAAATCTCCATTTCCTCCTCACTCCACGGGAAGGATACTGCAAAATCTCCATTTCCTCCCAACTCCAGGGGAAGGATACTGCAAAATCTCCATTTCCTCCCAACTCCAGGGGAAGGATACTGCAAAATCTCCATTTCCTCCCAACTCCAGGGGAAGGATACTGCAAAATCTCCATTTCCTCCTCACTCCACGGGAAGGATACTGCAAAATCTCCATTTCCTCCCAACTCCAGGGGAAGGATACTGCAAAATCTCCATTTCCTCCTCACTCCAGGGGAAGGATACTGCAAAATCTCCATTTCCTCCTCACTCCAGGGGAAGGATACTGCAAAATCTCCATTTCCTCCTCACTCCAGGGGAAGGATACTGCAAAATCTCCATTTCCTCCCAACTCCAGGGGAAGGATACTGCAAAATCTCCATTTCCTCCTCACTCCACGGGAAGATACTGCAAAATCTCCATTTCCTCCCAACTCCAGGGGAAGGATACTGCAAAATCTCCATTTCCTCCTCACTCCAGGGGAAGGATACTGCAAAATCTACAATTCCTCCTCACTCCAGGGGAAGGATACTGCAAAATCTCCATTTCCTCCCAACTCCAGGGGAAGGATACTGCAAAATCTCCATTTCCTCCTCACTCCACGGGAAGGATACTGCAAAATCTCCATTTCCTCCCAACTCCAGGGGAAGGATACTGCAAAATCTCCATTTCCTCCCAACTCCAGGGGAAGGATACTGCAAAATCTCCATTTCCTCCCAACTCCAGGGGAAGGATACTGCAAAATCTCCATTTCCTCCTCACTCCAGGGGAAGGATACTGCAAAATCTCCATTTGCGATTTTGATGATTTATAAGTGCTGGGATAAATATCCATCTGGTTCAGTTCCAAGTGGGAAGAAAGACCATGGAAACATGAAGGTTGATTGGAAAGAGGGTTTATTGATGGACAGGACCACATGGGTATGAAGTCCAGCCAGCTGACCTCATGGAGTGGAGACTGAAATGTATTTATACCTTATCTTGGGCTTTGAAGCTGAGATTCCTGTGCCTGTGGCAAAGGCATATATTCTATTGATTGCTGTCAGACTCCCATGGAGCTATGCAGGGATAATAGCTGATTGTGTAGGTTACCTAGTACAGGGGTAGGCAAAGTTGGCTCTTCCATGACAGATGGACTTCAACTCCCAGAATTCCTGAGCTAGCATGATTGGCTTAGGAATTCTGGGAGTCCACAAGTCATAGAAGAGCCAACTTTGCCTACCCCTGACCTAGTCAAACGTGGGCCTGATGCAATGCAGTTTCTATTGTGGCTGAATGGCTTTGCCCTGAAGAATAATCCCATCATCCTGGAGCTGAAGATCTTATGTCTTGTAAATAGGATGGCCAAATATTTGCTGCGGGCAGGGAGCTGAAACTCTGAGTTTCTGTCTTTACAAATACTGTATGTTTCTCCTTTAGGGAAAATATTATTTTAACTCTTATGACAATCATTAAGTGTTGTACCACATGATTCTTGACAAATCTATACATGTATTTTCTTTTATTTACACTGAGAGCATCTGCACCAAGACAAATTCCTTGTGTGTCCAATCACACTTGGCCAATAAATTTTTTTATTCTATTCTATTCTATATAACATTATTCCTTTTTAAAATAGTTCCTAAAACATTTCATTCTTTGAGGAGAGGGATGGGTGCTAACTTTCTACCTAAGATTTGGAGACCAAGGCTTTCGCTGTTAAGAGGCAACTGAATCCATGTGAGAAACCCCTTTGCTCAACAGATGAATTTTACAGTTAATTGATTTTCACATATTTAATGGCTGCTATTGAACATCACTTTGAATGGGATGAATTCTGAAGACAGCCAGATCCCTCCTTCCAAGAGGGCGCGAACACTTGTATAGCCAAATCATTCCGGTGTTTTTTATTATTATTATTTTGATTTTTTCCTTTAATAATAATAACAAAAGAGTTGGAAGTTTGACTCTGTCTTCTTTGTGGCAACCCCTGAGATATTGGAACACTGCTATCATGTCTCCCCTGGTTCTTCTTTTCATTAATCTAGCCGTGCCCAATTCTTGCAAACGTTCTTCATATGTTTTAGTCTCTAATCCCCTAGTCATCTTTGTTGCTCTTCTCTGCACTCTTTCTAGAGTCTCTCAACATCCTTTTTACATCGTGGCAACCAAAACTGAATGCAGTACTCCAAGTGTGGCCTTACCAAGGCATTATATAATGGTATTAAAACTTCACATGAGCTTTGTTGAATCCCTATGTAAATGACTGTATCTAAGGGAAAATGGTTAAAAATAGAGGTCGCGCCTGATTGGCTGAGGCGCTGACAGCTCAGTTTTGGTGGGAGCCAAAAAAGTATAAAAGGAGCGCTTTTCCCTGTAAAATTTTTAGACGTGTTCCAGCTGATTGTCACTTTCTCAAAAGAGCTGAAATAAAGGAACCGTCTGTGTTACTCGCTGCCTCAAGACTCTTCAAGCTTCACTTAACAAAAGAGTTGGAAGGGACCTTGGAGGTCTTCTAGTCCAACTCCCTGCTTAGGCAGGAAATCCTGCATTACTTCAGACATATGCAACATCTGCTTAAAAGCTTCCAGTGTTGGAGCATTCACAACTTCTGGAGGCAAGCTGTTCCATTGGTTAATTGTTCTGACTGTCAAGAAATTTCTCCTTGGTTCTAAGTCAATCTCCTTCAAAGGTTTCAGAATCTCTTTCAAAATCTCCTTCAAAGATTTCAGTTGGTTTTTTCTTTTGAAATTGTGCCTTTTATATGTTATACGAACTGATAACTCAGCATTGCCCTGGTATTTTTTTTAATCGCAACCCTCCTTCCTTTAACATTGTTGCAATTCCTGAAGAGGCGACTTCTCACTGAGAACTGAATTTGGCAACCATTAAATTAGTTAAAAATGTGTTTTCCCTGTGCCCCCAACCACTTCAAAAAACAATACCACATTGTTTCACTAGCTGAGTCACGTTTGGGCTCCACGTGATCATTTGGTGTCCTTTTTTATGATCTTGGTCTTGGCCAGGGTAAGCAAAGTTGGCTCTTCTATGACAGATGGACTTCAACTCCCAGAATTCCTGAGCTAGCATGATTGGCTTAGGAATTCTGGGAGTTGAAGTCCACAAGTCATAGAAGAGCCAACTTACTCTGGGCCAAATGTAATTTCTAATGTCGGATGTTAAGTAGGGTGAATGGATGAGGTAGACATCAGCCATAGTGATAACAACAGCTCTTTATTGAAGCAACGATGTCCAATCCAGCAACTCTCCGTCTCAGAACTCTTTTATAGAGAACTGTCAAACTGTTCAACCAATCAGCTATGAGTATTTTCCCGCCAAACTGGAGCACCTGACTGGAGCCTTCTAGCTCTAGTCTTAGTATGTAACATCAGATTTTCCCCTTTACCAGAGGGAAGCCCCCTTGTGGAGTACAGTGGTCCCTCGATTATCGCGAGGGTTCTGTTCCAGGACCCCTCGCGATAATCGATTTTTCGCGAAGTAGCGGCGCGGAAGTAAAAACACCATCTGCGCATGCGCGATCTCTCTTTTTTTTAAAATGGCCGCGCATGCGCAGATGGTGGGGCGACGGCAGTTTGGAGGCTGGCAATGGTTACTTTTCTTTCCGGCCACACACCCCCAGCGCCTCCATGCTCCTCGCCGCTACTCCCCGCCCGCCCGATTCGCCCCTCTCACCGGCTTTCTTGGGGCACGAGTCCTTCTGTCACTTCTGATATGCCAGTTAAATTTGAACCAGGTTTTTGGCCTGCCCAAGTTGCTAGCTCTCAGTGAGAAATCTTTAGTTTATGATTTCAAAGTTAATTTTGAACCAGGTTTTTTGGCCTGCCCAAGTTGCTAGCTCTCAGTGAGAAATCTTTAGTTTATGATTTCAAAGTTAATTTTGAACCAGGTTTTTTGGCCTGCCCAAGTTGCTAGCTCTCAGTGAGAAATCTTTAGTTTATGATTTCAAAGTTAATTTTGAACCAGGTTTTTTGGCCTGCCCAAGTTGCTAGCTCTCAGTGAGAAATCTTTAGTTTATGATTTCAAAGTTAATTTTGAACCAGGTTTTTTTGCCCTCCCAAGTTGCTAGCTCTCAGTGAGAACACTTTAGTTTATGATTTCCCAGTTAAATTTGAACCAGGTTTTTTGGCCCTCATGTCCTCCTTCCATCCCTCCCTCCATCCCGCCCTCCTTCCATCCCTCACTCCTTCCTTTCGTAAAAAGCACTTAAACAGTGACAGAATAAAAAACCCCAGCCCTCACCTGTTTGAATTTCATTCACTCAGTCATTCATTCATTCTTCTCTATACCACTCAGTCCCAACACTTTCAACCCACAAATTACCATTCCCCATCCCCTTAATGTACTGTACTGTACGTACCTCTACCTGTACCTGTACCTGTACTGTACACATTGAATAACACTTAGTCATCCTGATAGAAATAATAAAAATATTTATTTACATTTTTACATTTTGGGGGGGGGGGTTTGCATAACTAGGATAAATCGGGATCTTCTTCTATCACCATGTCTACAATGGATGCTGCAGGTGATGGTGTGACAGACCTCGTGGTTTTTGTGACAAACATAGTTATGGGCAGTTGTTGGCGCTTTTTCTTTTGCTTGGCTAACATGGCTCTGTATGGTGCAATGGTGTTGTCAAGGGAGGCCTTAAATTGTATAGAGCGAGTCATGTTGGGATCCCAAAGTTCCGCCATGCGTTGGAGATTTGCAGCAGCTCTGTTCATTTCTGCAAGCCGCTCAAGCGTTAGGCAACATCTTCTTCTTCCTCAGATTCTTCAGCTCCCTCTTCCTCCTCTTCTTCACTCGCTGACCTGGTCAGCTCCTCCAGATCTCTGTCTGTCAGCGGTAGGCCATGCTCATCAAGCAAACCATTGACTTCCTCTGGTGTCATGTCAACGAAGCCTTCTCCACCCAGTGGCTGTGCCAGCTTCACAGAGTTCTGGACTGCAGCATCCTGAATTTCTTCGGGAGCAAATCCCCTGTGAGCATGCACCACTTCTGGCCACAATTTCCTCCAGCAGGCATTCATTGTCTGTGACTTCATATCCACCAAGGCACTCTGAATGTTCTTCAGACAAGATGCAATTGTGTACTGACGCCAGTAGGCCTTCAATGTGAAGTTTTCATCAGCATCCATTGCTTCCACGATGCTTGCAAGAGAATTGCGTGTGTACAGTGCCTTAAATGCGCGGATAACACCTTGATTCATCGGCTGGATAAGCGATGTGGTGTTTGGTGGCAAGAATTCGACTTGCACCCCATCATGTTCATGTTCCAGGTGATCATGGCCTCCAGCATTGTCCATTAGGAGAAGCACTTTGAAATTGAGTCCTTTGCCAGCCAAATACACCTGCACCTGTGGGATGAAGCACTGATGAAACCAGTCCCGCGTGAGGGGTTTTGTAATCCATGCTTTAGGATTATGCATCCAGTACACTGCCACTGCATTCTTATTTCTGTTCCTTAGGGCTCTTGGATTTCGTGACTTATAGATTAGCCCTGGCTTCAGCAAAAAGCCTGCTGCATTCCCACACATGATCAAAGTCACCCGATCTTTCATGGCCTTAAAGCCAGGGACTTTGGCTTCATCTTGCATCAAGAAAGTCCTTGAAGGCATCCTCTTCCAGAACAGGCCTGTTTCGTCCATGTTGAACACCTGTTCTGGAAGGTAGCCCCCTTCTGCAATTAGGTCTTTAAACGTGCCCTGGACAAAGTTTTCGGCTGCACCTGTATCTGCTGAGGCAGCTTCTTCGTGCAATGACACACTCTTCAGGCCATAGCGCCGTTGAAATTTATCGAACCACCCTTTGCTTGCTGTGAATGTGGCTGGGGCTGAAGAAGCAGAAGATGTTGATGGCTGGGGGTCTTCAGGGTCACCAGCGCCTTCATCTACAGAGAATGACAGGAAAGGGAGAGAGAAGTGACTTGAATGAAAGCATACAGTCCTTCCTTCCCTCCCTCCTTCCTTCCATCCCTCCCTCCTTCCTTTCTCTCCCTCCTTTCTCTCACCCCCTTCCATCCCTCCCTCCTTCCTTTCTCTCCCTCCTTTCTCTCCTTCCTTCCATCCATCCCTCCTTCCATCCCTCCTTCCTTCCATCCCTCCCCCCCTCCTTTCTCTCCCCCCTTCCATCCCTCTCTCCTTCCTTTCTCTCCCTCCTTTCTCTCCTTCCTTCCATCCCTCCCTCCCTCCTTCCTTAAAAAACACTTAAATATAAAAAACACCAGCCCTCACCTGGGTCTCCCTCATCTGCATCTGTGTCTTCAAGACGGTTGTACAATTGCTGCGCCTTGGTTCGTATAGTGTTCGTATCCAAAGCAATGCTCTTTTTTCGGCAGTCTTCTACCCACACAGACAAAGCAGCTTCCATCTTCATAAGGCGTTTGTTTCTAGGCGTCACCATTCTTTTTGCAGCCTTGTTGAATGATATCAGAGAAGTTTGCCTTATCTTCTTCTCATCTTTCTTAATGTATCGCACAGTCGATTTGTTGATCCCATAATGGCGACCAACCTCTACATTAGAATGTCCCGCTTTCAGCATGTCTAAAAGTTCAATCTTTTCCTTGATTGTCAGCATCTTCCGGGTCTTTTTAGCGTCGCCGCCTCCACTCCGCATGGAACGTTTAGGTGCCATCTTCAAAGAAGTCTTCACAAACAGCTCCAAGACACAGATCCAAGACACAGATGCAAGATACAGATCCAAGAAACAGATCCAAGAAACAGCTCCGACAAACAGCTCCGACAAACAGCTCAAAAAGCAAGACACAGCTCGAAGAAACGGCTGCAAAAGTTGCAAAAGTTTCAAAGCAAAGCACGCTGAGCAAACAACACTGATTGGCCGAGATTTCTGTCCATCAGCAATGACAACGCTGATTGGCTGAAATTTTGCTGTATCACCATTGCCGGGCAAACTTCTTGCAATGGCAAAGCTGATTGGCCGAGATTTCGGCCAACCAGCAATGGTAGACGTCAGTTTGGTGATGACGCGTGACGTCATCGGGCGGGAAAAACCACGCACGTATTTTTAATTTATTTTTGTTTGGAAAATCGCGATATAGCGTTTCGCGAAGATCGAGATCGCGAAACTCGAGGGATCACTGTACTGTGAAAGGGTTACCATAGCAAATGCGCTGCACCATGGAAGCCATTTTAAGACAGTACAGTAGAAGCAATTTTAAGGCACCACAGGCTGCACCTTAGCAGAACACATTGCGGGTTCTTGCCTTCACAGTATTTTTTTTCTAGAGAAAGTAATACGTGTACCAAATTTTATTGAAATTGCTCAAGGTGTTCCAGAATTATACTGGAACACAGACACACACAAACACAGAGATATAAATATCTGATTTTTATTTTTTTTAATAATTTCCAAACCTGTCATTTTAACAGGGATACATAGACTTCCTTTGCTAAAAACTGAAGTAAAAATCATCACTTAAGCAATTCAACTTTTATAAACATAGTGATGCTAACCTTAATATTTAAGCAGCTAATCAAATCCCTTAAGACGATCCTGGAGGTATATCTAAAAATGTTCCAATTTGTTCAAACAACAAAATTATATGAAAATACTAGTTTGGCTCTCCACCTTAGAAGCATTGATACAGACAAGCCTTATAAATATGGGGGGTAATTGTTTCATATATTAAATGAAAGGGTGAATTGAAAACCAGATTAGAATTAAAAGAACAAGGGGTGGGATTTTAGTGGTGGTCATACCTGTAAATACAATCATGATACGTGAAGGATGTGAAAGTATGGGGTATATAGAGATAATTAATGATACTTGATAAATTATTATTGGGGACTGATGATGAACTGATAAAGGCAACATACAAATATTTGACTACAAAATGGAAGAAGAAGAAGTTAAGGAAACAATGGTTGTATGGGCTAAAAACTTTGGATATAACATTGATTTCGATAATTGGCAAAAACGTTGGGAAAGAAAGCGGAAATTGACATTGGCTATATCATATAAAGAGAACCTATATAAATTGTTTTACCGGTGGCATCCTCCTCCAGCTAGACTGGCTAAAATGTTTAGCAACACATCCCCAAAATGTTGAAAATGTAAACAATCACCAGACGCATACTACCACATGTAATGGACGTGTAAAAAAGCAAAGAAAGTTTGGTTACAAATTCAGATGTGGCTAGAAAAAATGATTGGACAGACTATAGAATGTAAGCCAGAACTATTTCTTTTTAAAAAAAATAATCTTTATTAATTATATACATTAAAAAAGAATTACAAATAACAACTAATGATAAACACAAAAACAAGAAAAACAAACATAACATAGACATGTATAGTATAAAGGGTATCATAATGGCAATAAAGAAAAAATTAAGTAGTATTTTCAATACGTTCAATATATAGTATTTGTTTGTGTTAAACAAAATTAATGAACTATATTTTTATTAGGCATTATAACAGAAAGCTAGGGAAAAGGGTCAATATAATACTACATATCCTTATAGCAGCGAGAATGGTATATGCACAGCAATGGAAATATGAACACACACACAGAAAAAGAAATAATAAGGAAAATATTAATATGTGCAGAAATGGATAGAATTGCATTAGAACTAAAGAATGAAGGAGACACAGAATATTATGCTATATGGAATAGATTTTATCAATGGTAAGAGTCAGAACATGAAAATATTAGGCTAAATAGACCAGGAATGCAATATTTTATATGTACTAGAATGAATACGTTGGTCAAAAATAATTGTACAAGACTAGCACTGTGGAAGTAGTATATATGTTATTAGTCCTTTGGTTTCTATGGCAGATGAAATGCCAGGATGGTCAAACTGTGTTCAGCATATCTCTATGTTCAATATACCAATATAACCATCTATCTATCTATCTATCTATCTATCTATCTATCTATCTATCTATCTATCTATCATCTATCTATCTATCATGAGAGGGCTAATTTCTGTCTCTTCTGCATAGTTTACAGGAATTCCTGTATGCTGTAGGACATGGTGTCTGAAAAGGTGGAGCTGAAGAGGGCCCTGGAGGAAGAGTGTAATATCAATGCCTAGTTCAGCGAGCAGAATGCATCCGTGCTGAAGAGCTTCAGGGGATTGAAGAGGAAGTGAGAAACGTTCAGATAGCAGCCCTGACTAAGGGAGGCCCTGACTAAGCCCTGACTAAGGGAGGCAGATGACATCCCTAATTTTCTAAAATAAAGTTCCAAAAGGGGGAAACCCTCAGGGGGGGTGGGGGAGGTGAAGATAGAGGTCTTTGGACAGCTTTCCCCCACCCAGTGACCTCAAATATTGGTCTCTCTTTCAGACGAAAATCATCATGCCGCCCTGAGTCTTCGGAGAGGGGCGGCATACAAATCTAAATAATAATAATAATAATAATCATAATAATAATAATAATAATAATAATAATAATAATAACAACAACAACAATAACAATAATAATAACTATAATTATATAATTATATAGTATATAGTTATTATTGTTGTTGTTATTATTATATATTGAATATAATTGAATATAATTATAGTTATTATTATTTTTGTTGTTGTTATTATATAATGTAATTATATAATTATATTATTATTATAACTATATTATTATTATTAATATAATTATTATTATTACTATTATTATTATTATTATTACTATTATTATTATTATTATTATTATTATTATTATTATTATATAGACACGATGCTGTGGCCCAGATGATCCATTGGAATTTGTGCCAGAATTACCATTTACCAGTGGCAAAGAACTGGTGGGATCATAAACCCGAAAAAGTGGTCGAAAATGAGGAAGCAAAACTACTGTGGGACTTCCAACTTCAGACTGACCGAATTCTGAAGCATAACACACCAGACATTGTGATTGTGGAGAAAAAGAAAGTATGGATCATCGACATCGCAATCCCAGGAGACAGCAGAATTGAGGAGAAGCAGCTAGAGAAATTAGTGAAATACGAAGATCTAAAAATCGAGCTGCAACGACTCTGGCATAAGCCAGTGAAAGTGGTCCCAGTGGTACTTGGCACACTAGGTGCAGTGCCAAAGGATCTCAGCGGACATTTGAAAACCATCGGAATTGACAAAATCTCCATCTGTCAATTGCAAAAGGCCGCTTTACCAGGATCGGCAAACACGTCCGACTGGTGGTAAAATACGAAATCCAGCATAGTGATCTCATTTGCTGTGTTGTATTGACATAATAATAATAATAATAATAATAATAATAATAATAATAATAATAATAATAATTAGAAACATAGAAACATAGAAGTCTGACGGCAGAAAAAGACCTCCTGGTCCATCTAGTCTGCCCTTATACTATTTTCTGTATTTTATCTTAGGATGGATATATGTTTATCCCAGGCATGTTTAAATTCAGTTACTGTGGATTTATCTACAACGTCTGCTGGAAGTTTGTTCCAAGGATCTACTACTCTTTCAGTAAAATAATATTTTCTCATGTTGCTTTTGATCTTTCCCCCAACTAACTTCAGATTGTGTCCCCTTGTTCTTGTGTTCACTTTCCTTTTAAAAACACTTCCCTCCTGGACCTTGTTTAACCCTTTAATATATTTAAATGTTTCGATCATGTCCCCCCTTTTCCTTCTGTCCTCCAGACTATACAGATTGAGTTCATTAAGTCTTTCCTGATACGTTTTATGCTTAAGACCTTCCACCATTCTTGTAGCCCGTCTTTGGACCCGTTCAATTTTGTCAATATCTTTTTGTAGGTGAGGTCTCCAGAACTGAACACAGTATTCCAAATGTGGTCTCACCAGCATTCTATATAGCGGGATCATAATCTCCCTCTTCCTGCTTGTTATACACTACACCCCCACAGTGACGTTGACAGGCTGTATTTACCAAGGAAAATAGGCGGCAAAGGACTTTTGCAAGTGAAGCAGACACTAGAAGAAGAGAAGCATGCATTAGCTGACTATGTGAAGGGGAGCAAAGAGTCAGCGTTGATGGAGGTCAACAATAGGAAGCTTCTCAAGGTGAAGCAAACTAAGGACCAGTACAGAAAAAATGTAACTCAATGTCGTATGGACAGTTGGTGGAACAAAGCATTGCATGGACAGTTTTTGGAGAAGATTGAAGGCAAAGTGGATAAAGAAAAGACCTTACAAGTAGAACACTCAAAAAGGAGACAGAAGGACTAATAGTGGCGGCACAAGAACAGGCCATTAGAATAAATGCTGTCAAAGCCAGAATTGAAAAATCAACAGACGATCCAAAGTGCAGACTCTGTAAAGAAACAGATGAAACAATCGATCACATACTCAGCTGCTGCAAAAAGATCGCACAAACTGATTACAAGCATAGACATGATGTCGCGGCACAGATGATCCACTGGAACTTGTGCCGGAACTACCATTTACCAGTGGCAAAGAACTGGTGGGATCATAAGCCAGAAAAAGTGGTTGAAAATGAGCAAGCAAAACTACTGTGGGACTTCCGACTTCAGACTGACCGAATTCTGAAACATAACACACCAGACATTGTGATCGTGGAGAAAAAGAAAGTATGGATCATCGACATTGCAATCCCAGGAGACAGCAGAATTGAGGAGAAGCAGCTAGAGAAATTAGTGAAATATGAAGATCTAAAAATCGAGCTGCAACGACTCTGGCATAAGCCAGTGAAAGTGATCCCAGTGGTACTTGGTACGCTGGGCGCAGTATCAAAGGATCTCAGCGGACATTTGAAAACCATCGGAATTGACAAAATCTCCACCTGTCAATTGCAAAAGGCCGCTTTACTGGGATCGGCAAACATAATTTGCCGCTACATCACGCAGTCCTAGGTGCTTGGGAAGCGCCCGACTGGTGATGAAATACGAAATCCAGCATAGTGGAATGAAGAATAGAATAGAATCCGATAGAACAGAAAAGTGAAAGGAGTTAAGATTAAAGAGAAAAAAGAAAAAAGAAAAGAGAGAAAAGAGAAAAGAACAGGAAAATTTTCAAATTTCACCAATGGTCAGGATGCCCCTGTTCCTTGCAAACAGCCCCAAATGAAGATCCTGGAATCATGTTTAGTCATTTTTCCTCTGCTTTCTGCTCCTTTCTACAGAGAACTTTGATATGGGAAAGGGGGATCTGGCAGCCCCTGTTAGTTTCTCAAACTGACGTGTCTCTTCCCCCCCCCACACACACCACCACCATGGAGGTCCTTCTGGCTGTAGGAAGAACTGTGGAAGAATACAACTCTCGCCTGGAGATACTTAGTCATTTGCTACTCACACACATGGGCGATGGAGACGGATGGAGGTATGTAATAGAGAATTACAATGGGGCTTAAGGGTTTCCCCTGATGATCCAACGTCCTGATGATCTCAATTTCTTTTCAGCACAATACATCATCCCTGCCCCAGATCAAGAACCCTCAGTGGTGGATGAACCCTTGTCATCATCAAGTAAAAGGTAATCTAAATCTTCTGGGGAATATTTTGAAAGTCCATTACTAAGTAAGACAATTTTTCAAATGATCATTTGATTATGTGAATGAATCAGGCTGAGAGATGAATTCTCTCCCATAACAAATAACTTTGTGAAAAAGCTGTTTTCCTTTTAACCAGGAGAGGTTAAAGCTGATTTTTTTTCATGTCATATTAAGCTGTGAGAATCAGGATAGCGATGGGTGAGTGAGCTGATATATAAGGACATTCTTTTTTTAAAAAAATATATACTTTATTTATAAATATGGGGAAAAAGGGAAAGGATGGTGGGGAGTAGGAAGGAATGAACAGAAAAAAAAGAGAGGGGAAGGATGAAAAGGGGGGATGGGGAAGGGAAATACAAAATCAAGAGGTTCAGGTAAGTTCAGGTAAGTGATAAGATTGTACATTATAGGTTGTGAATCATAATACATGTAATTCTTAATATCAGTATTGTATTTCTTAAACATTGTAAATAAGCAGTAACTAAACAATATCCTTAGTATTATCAAAACTTTTCTTAGATTTTAATAATAAATGTTACATCTCGTGTTAATATATATTAGGTAATAACAAATAGATGAGAATGTTTTCTAAATTTAAAAGGTAGAAAGAGAAACATACCAAATTTGCAGGAAGAGAGATAGGTGAAAGGGAGGAAAGAAGGAGAAAATGAAAGGAAGAAAAGGAAGAATATAGCTGTGGGTTTTTTTTAACTTTTCCAGACACCTACAACATCAGGGAGACAACCGCTGAGGAGTGGGAAAGGGAAGAATGCCATGTAAGTCTACATTGTATCTAAAAAATATAAAATTTATTCCAGGGGAATTATTCAAAATGATCTGTTTCAAATAATGCTTGGAAAGCAAACTGGGAATAGCAGCAGTTGAATTTCCTTTTTCAAGAGAGCCTCCCATGCGACTGCACCTTTTATTAATAACCTGACTATCTCCTACTCTATATAATGTATAGTTACAACTGGGCTTGAGGGTTTTCCTTGTGCTCACACCAAATGTCCTTATGTTCTTAATTATTTTTCAGCACAATACAGGATCACCTGCATCACTGCCCTGGATCGAGGCAAAACAACCCCCTCAGTGGTGGATGGACATCTGTCCCCATCAAGTAAGCAATCTTCTGGGGAATGTTTTGAGGGTAACACAAAGGGGTTTCGTAGGTGACTGGTTAGATTTTAGAAAGGAATATGTTCCACTTTGGGTGGATCTCTGCTCTATGAGCCATGCTTCTTGCATGGAGCCTGCAGGAGGGGCCTGAGTGAAGAGCCGAGGGATCCTGCCCTTCACACACATTCTTAGTTCTTCCCTCTGTTGTGGTTGAGTCTGGGCCAGCTCCTGCCCCAAGGACTTTGGGGGTGGATGTGGGTGAATCCTCCTCAGAAGCCAGTTTTATTACCGACTGCTTCTGACAGCGAAGTGTCTGAAGCAGATAGTAGAAGTGAAATGGAATCCTCAGAGGGGGTAATGGCAGACAGCCCATTAGGTAGTCGCCCCCTGAGTGATTCATCATCATTATCATCACTGGATTCGGAAGAGACATTCATTGATGTACAGTGATCCCTCGATTTTCGCAGGGGTTACGTTCCAAGACCTCCCGCGAAAATCGATTATCTGCGATATAGCGGCGCGGAAGTAAAAACACTATCTGTGCATGCGCGCCCTTTTTTCCATGGCCGCGCATGCGCATATGGTGGAGCCAGGGAGCGACGAAAGTGCAACTAATATTAGATAAACATCTACAGTATCTAAATAAATAAAATAAACATCTCGCCGCTCGTCCGTTCGCCCGCCCGCCTGCCGCTCACCACTCATCCATTCGCCCGCCCGCCGCCCGCCGCTCATCCGTTCACCTGCCCGCCGCTCGCTGCTTGTCCGTTCGCCCGCCCGCCGCTTGCCGCTCGTCCGTTCGCCCGCCCGCCCACCGCTCGTCCGTTCGCCCGCCGCTCGTCCGTTCGCCCGCCGCTCGCCGCTCGTCCGTTCGCCCGCCCGCCGCTCGCCGCTCGTCCGTTCGCCCGCCCATTCCACCTATCTTTCTCCTCTGCTGCAAGAGATGCGGGACAGGCATTCTCCGGAGGCTGGTGGGTGCACGAGAGAGGGAAAGTGAGAAAAAGAGAGAGAGCAAGAGGGGGAGAGATAGAGAAAGAGAGAGAAGGAAAGAAAGAAAGAGATGAGAAAGGAAGGAAGAGAGTGAGAGAGAGGAAGAAAGAGAGAGAGAGAAGAGTGGAAGGAAGAGAGAGAGAAATGATAGAAAAAAGGGGAGAAAAAAAAGAGAAATGAGAAAATGATTGAAGCAGAGAATGACAGGAAAGAAAAAGAGACAGAGAAGTGACTCTTGGTGATGACGTATGACGTCATCGGGTGGGAAAAACCGTGGAATAGAAAAAAAACCGTGGAGTATTTTTAAATTATTAGTTTTTGAAAAACCGTGGTATAGTGTTTCGTGAAAATCGAGGGATCACTGTACACAGGTGCAGGGCAATGTCTAGGAAAGAGCAACTGCGTAAATACTACAGGAAATAAGGTAGATAACCTGTGGCTGGGTGTAATTAGAGTAATTGGGACTGCTGTTAAATAGTCAGCGTTTTGGCCTCTGGGTGTGGAAATTTATCCATTCGGTAAAGGAGGACTCCCTTTGAACTGTTTCCAAGACTTTTGAACTAAATCATAGTCAAGTTTGTGACTTTGCGAATTCTTGAAGGAGAGTGGCTGTGATGTCTTCACAGCTACTGGTTATCTGCTTTGTGTTTGTTTATCGTTCTTCACAGCACTTAAGCCGGTTGCTTTGAAGGTGAGCATTTTGCCTGACTAAAAGTGTGTATGGCTCCTTTTTTACTTTCGATAAAAAACATTGTTATTGACTTACAACTGTGTGTGTCTGAATTCCTACCTTTAAACTTAATCGAGGGCTAGTGCCGAGAAGCCCAGCAGAACACTCTCCAAGCAAGCATTTTGGGGAGGCTAGAAAGAAGCTTGCCAATCTAAAGGTGGTCTATACATCTACATCTGCTTCTCTACAAACCGCAATGCTGAAAATCAGTGGGGCAGCCCTAGGCTTTCCCATTTGATTCCATTTTCCATGTAGCCACAATGGTTCTACAAACCCAGAGATGCTAATTTTACTCGAGAAGAGTAAGAAGAAGAAGAAAATTTTGGGATGAGTCTATGCAGACAGACAAGCTCAGAAAAGAGAATCAAGATATGAGTTGTGCTATATAACTACTTTGCTGAATGCACAAAGTAAATTGAACCCCATAATTGGAAATTCAAATTAAATTAAATAAAGGGCTAATTTCTCTCTGATGCTCATATTTGCAGCAACAAAACACCGTGATTGACAGGGAATAAGGAGCTCCTGAAATAAAACTCCCAGCTTGTGGCAAACAACCCAGAGCTCTGCACAGAGAAACAGACAAGGTGAAGAAATATTATTTGACAGCAACCCTGATTTGGGCAAAATGGCAGAACTAAATTACTAAAAAAGTAAGGCAAAGGAAGTGCCAGGTATTTTTAGGTAGAATTGAACATCTTGGAAATAAAATTAGAATTGAAAAGAAAAAAATATTGAAGCCTCCTCTGCAGAATTCTGCAGCAAGCTGGGCAGAGTCAGCTCCTCATGGAAAATGGAAAATTTAAAGACCAACTGGAGAGGTGAGAAATATTTATAGGTGAATTCTGCCATTATTTTAAATTCATCCATCCATCCATCCATCCATCCAGATCCTGTTTCATTTTTTTCTTTTTGAAGTATAGTAGTTTCATCCTAGGTCCTGTTTCATTTTTTTTGAAGTAGTTTGGATTTATTTATTTGTTTGTTTGTTTGTTTGTTTATTTATTTATTTATTTATTGGATTTGTATGTCACCCCTCTCTGAGGACTTGTCATCGCGGCTCACAACATATCAAAACAATATACAATATACATATCTAAAAAAATCCAATTAATGTAACTAAAAAACTTTAAAAACTCTTCCTCAGCCACTACAGGCACGAGGTATGTGACCTGGCTGAGTCTCTCTTAAATATCCGGCCACAGGTTGCAACTTGAGAGCTCTGGATCATCTATTGCCAGATCGCCTGATCTGTGGGCTGTGTGACCCCTCTCCGCTTGGGGTCAAGGCTGTCCTCGGTCTCCCACTGCCAGGTGGCCCTTTTGAGTGTTTATCACTGGGGACCCTTCCCCACTGGCGTCCCTCTCCCCCCAGCTCCCAAATGGCCCTGATGGGAAAGGAAATGAAGAAGAGCAAAGGAAAAGGAAAGGAAGATAGAATAAGGATAAAGGGAAATGAAAGGAAAGACAAAAGAAGGAAAGGAAGATAGAAGAAGGACAAAGGGAAAAGAAAGGAGCAAGCCAGGTATAAGGGCCACTCAGCCCCAGAGACAGAATCGGTGGGTCTGGATTGGAGGAGGGGAGCGTTTTGCCAGAACATTGGAATAGGGAGTGTCCAGAGAACCATAAGGACCAATGGGAATTCTCCCTTCGTCAGCGTAATTGTCTCCGGGCAGACTCTACCTTGGGTTCACCTGAGGAAGGTGAGAGTGGGGCGCAGAGAGAAAAACGGGAAGAGGGGGGGAGGGGTGCATGCCAGCTCTGGAGGGGAGGGGAGGCTTCCATGTCATGGAGTGGAGCTGCAGGGAGTGACTGAAGGGAAGACCCAGTTCCACAGCCTGCCAGGACTTGGGGGGGGTCTCTGAGCAGCTGCCATGAACCTCCCCTTGACCTCCCCCCCCACTCTCACAATACCCAGCAGATCCCCCCTCCCAATTTCTCCGCTTCTCTCTCTGCTGAGAACTCCCTCCTCTGCCCGGAGACCGATGATGCTCAAGCAGGGAGAATTCATATTGGTGCTGCTGCCAGTAATGTCCCTTCCCATCTCCAGAGTCCAAGATCCACGCTTCCTCCCCCCAATGCAGAATCCACGTTTCTCTTCCAGGCCTGGAAGCATCTGGCCGGGACAGAGGGTGCAGTGTTGTGTACAGTGTAGTGTTGAGAAATGTAGTAGAAAAACCAGCGAAAGTCTCATGATCATGTGAAGCATGAGAAACACACGCTGCCATTCACTTAGTAGAGGCGGAATCAGGATCATCTGGCCGGCAGAACCCAACTTTCCTTCCCAAATTAAAGGGACCTTTTGTGCAGCACGAGATTCAAGAGTCTTTCAGACGAATATCAAACTGGCTTTGCAGTAACCCACTCAGTGCTCTTTCTCATGACCAGAAAACCATCTAGTCATCTGGCCATCTAGTCTGACCCCCTTCTCATTCAGGAGACTTACAGAATGATAGAGAGGGAAGGGACCTCAGTGGCCATCTAGTCTGACCCCTCTCCTCATTCAGGAGACTTACAGAATGATAGAGAGGGAATTTTCTCCTTAGTTGCAAGATGCTTCTCTCCTTGATTAGTTTCCACCCATTGCTTGTTGTCCTGCCCTCTGGTGCTTTGGAGAATAGTTTGATTCCCTCTTCTTTGTGGCAACCCCTGAGATTTTGGAAGACTGCTATCATGTCTCCCCTCCTCCTCCTTTTCCTTAAACTAGACATACCCAGTTCCTGCAACTATTCTTCATAGGTTTTAGCCTCCAGTCCCTTAATTACCTTTGTTGCTCTTCTCTGAGCTCTTTCTCAACCTCTGAACATCCTTTTTACATCCTGGTGACCAAAACTGAATGCAATATTCCAAGTGTGGCCTTATCAAGGCATTATATAGATGTATTAGCACTTCATGTGATCTTCACTCTCTCCCTCTGTTAATGCAGCCTAGAATCGTGTTGGCTTTTTTGGAAGCTGCTGCACACGACTGGCTCATATTTAAATGGTTGCCCACTAGGACTCCAAGATCCTTGTCATTACAGTTATTACTGTTGATACCACATATATTGTACCTGTGCATTTGGTTTTTGTTGCCTAAATGTAGAACCTTACAATTTGATGGTTGAATTTCATTTTATTTGATAGCGCCCAATGTTCAACTCGGTCAAGATCCTTCTGTATCTGAGCCCAATTATACCATACTACTAATAATACTAAGCAGTTATGGGCCTTCCAAGGCATACCCATATTTCTCCAGCACTCCGCGGACTACATTGGCTGCTGATTGGTTTCCAGATGCAATTCAAAGGGTTGGTTATGACCTCTAAAGCCTCCACAGAATCGGCCTTCTCCAGGTCCCATCAACTAGACAATGTCATTTGGTGGGACCTAGGGGAAGAACCTTCTCTGTGGGGGCCCCGACCCTCTGGAATCAGCTCCCACCAGAGATTTGCATTGCCCCCACCCTCGCCTTCTGTAAAAGTTGAAAGACCTATCTGTGTCACATGTCTTGCTGTGTGAATGGGAATGAATTATTTTAAATGTTATCAGAGTTTTTTTATTAAAGTTAAAGTATTTATTAAAGTAAATAAATAAATAAATGAATACCAAACTACTTCAAAAAAATAGAAATATAAAATACATACATAATAAAATACAATATACTGTAATATACAAAAGGAAAGAACTATATACAAAGTCTATATACAAGAGAAAGGGTGGAGCTGACGGAGGAGGGCTTCCTGGAGGAAAATATCCCAGCTCAAGGAAGATGCTGAGAGCTCCCGGCTGATGGAGGCTCAGGAGCTCTTCTGGGGTCCTCTGGTTTCCCTCAGCGGGATCTTTGTCTGAAAGAGAGACCAAGAGGTGAGGGCAGCTGGGGGTGGGGGGGAGGCTGTCCAGAGACCTCTGCCCTACCTATATTCACGCCCCCACCCCCACCAAGGCTTCCCCCAGTTTGGGGCTTGATTGGAGGGAGGAGGGGCGTCAGGGCTGCCGTCTGAGGGTCTCTCACCTCCCCATCAGGGCCCTGAAGCTCTGCAGTATGGCGGCCTTCTGGGCCCTGAGCTGGGTGCTAGTTTTCTGTTCTGCCTCGAGGGCCCTCTTCAGCTCCACCTTCTCCGCCACAATCTCCTCAAAGAGGCGGGAATTCCTGTCAATTAGGAAGAAGAGGCAGAGGTTAGCCCTCTCATGACTGACAGGCAGGCAGACAGACAGGCAGGCAGAGAGAGAGAAGGAAGGAGGGAGAGAAAGATTTGGAAGAATGTCGGAATTCACCTCTACATATTTCTCACCTCTCCAGCTCTTGTTTCAGTTTCTGGTTCTCCGAGAGGAGATCCCGATTCCGCCCAGCTTGCTCTAGGGCTCTGCAGAGGAGGCTCCGATACTCCTCCTTCTCCACATTAAGCTGTATTTCAAGATGTCCTATTCTGCAAAAGAGGAAGACAAGAGCAAAATTAGCCTAGTCAGGTTTTCACTCAAACTATTCCCCTTGTTTCAGGTTAAAGCCGTTTCTTAGCTTTACGTTCTCAGTCTTTGCCTTTTGCCCCTTTGCCCAAGTCAGCATTGCTGGCCCAGAATGGCTTACCTCCTCTCTCTCGCCCTCGCCTCTCTGCAGAGCTCTAAGTTGTCTTCTTCAAGCTGGGCGGCTTTGGCCAGGAGCTCCTC
The DNA here is from genome assembly GCF_031021105.1 of Erythrolamprus reginae. NCBI lineage: Eukaryota > Metazoa > Chordata > Lepidosauria > Squamata > Dipsadidae > Erythrolamprus > Erythrolamprus reginae. The sequence goes on along the minus strand of NW_027248530.1, from coordinate 31,017 downwards.
ATTCGGAGAACTCAGCTGGGGGGTCGTGCTGTAAATTGCAGGAACCAGAGAGAAATTAGTCCCCTGATTTTTTTTTCACTTTCTCTGGGAGTCCTCAGGGAGTGGGCGGCATGCAAATGTCATTACTTAAATAAATAAATGAATTTGGAACAACTTCCCTGGAATCTATTTTACATTTTTAAAAATACAATGCAGACTTACATGGCATTGTTCCCGTTCCCACTTCTCAGCGGTGGTCTTGGATAGGGACGGGCATTCCTCCACCGCTGAGGGTCCTCTATTTGGCCTTGTACATTAATGTGAGGCTGAAAAGCAGTAGATTATATGGATGTTGGGCCTGAGCACAGGGGAAACCCCCCAGCCCAGCTCTGACCCTCTGTTACATACCTCGGTCCATGTCCCCATCCCCAGTGCGGGCTGATCCAGCGGCACAACTGCAGAAAAAAATACACTTCTTTAATTAACAAAGTTATTGAGATCAAGTAGAGACATTCCCTTTTACACTAAACTCTCCCCACTTGCTGCCAACTTAGTTTTCAGAGTCTCTTACCTCTATTTCTTGGCTTAACCCAATTCCTCATCCGATAAAAGAAATTGCCTGCCATCTTCAACAGGAATTGGGACAGCACAGCAGGCAAGAGCACAGGTCAGCAAAAATGGCTAACTTTCTGTAATGTGCCTGAAGATGAACTTTGGATGAGACCTACACAGGGGGATTCTACACAGGCAGAGAGTCATTGGAATGTACCAATTCCTAAAATTCTTAGGGTTTGTTACCTCTTGATAATTTTGATCTTCCTGAGAGAGCAGCCCAGAAATTGGATGCCTGGAAATGTAGTCATGGCAATGGGTTTTTTTAAAAATTAGTTGAGAGCTTTACTTGCTTCCCCCAGCTGTTTCTTTGGTATGAGCCATTTGGACATAAGGATTCTGAGGAAGCAGAGTCGTTGGAATGTTCCAAGTCCTGAAAGGAGTTATCTGTGGATGATTTTGGTCTTCCTGAGGGAGCAGCCCAGACAATGGCGAAGGGGCTGTGCCTGAGGCCCCTCGAATAGAGTACAAGAGAATGACTAGAGCACAAAGGACTAGAGCACAAATCATCCACAGATAACAACTCATTTCAGGAGTTGGTACATTCGAACGATTCTCTGCTATCCCACTTCTGACAAAGGACTCTCCCCTCTCTTCCAGCGCCCTCCATTCCTGAAGACAAGCAGTTCCACTGGCTACATGTCCTCTCTGTGAGGGAGTTTCTCCTTCATTCCAGGTGGCTTCTCTCCATCCTGAGTTTCCATCCATCCTTGCTTGTCCTGCTGTCTGGGGCCCTGGAGAACAATGTGTCTCCCTCTTCTGGATGGCAGCCCCTCAAATACTGGAATGCTCCTCAGAATCCGCAGAATGGAATCCCAGAGAAAAGGGGGCATGAAACACCTCCAAGCATCTTCAGGGTAATTAGAAGGAAGAAACCAGAAGAGACTCTGCTTCTCTCAGTCTGCAGCTGGTGGGAAACGGTAAACGTCTGAATGTCTTCTTTCAATCCAAAGATGGTACTGTATTCCGATTTCACCGTCTCTGGGGCTCACTTGTCCCACTGCTCTTATGTGATCAGGGAAAGGTTGGCTAGGACTCCTCATTACACTGTCAGATTAATTTTAAAAGGAATTGTTTTCTATAATTTTCCTTTTTTAATTTTTCCAAATTGCAAATTTTAATATTTACCAAAATTGTGGTTTTTAATTAGGAAAGAAACAGTGACACGCCACCTGATCGTGACTTGCAGCCTCCCCCATTGCCTTCCCCGTTGCCTTTGCTGTTGGAAGCCCCTGAGAAGATTGCAAATGGTCACCACATAACCCTGGGATGCTGCAGCTGTTGTCAATGGGAGCCAGTTCGCATGACTGCAGGGACACCGCAATGGCCTGCTTCTAAGTTGGGTTTTTCAGGTTTGTTATGACATTCAACCGCTTCTAAATGAATGGTCATAAGTCAAGGATTACCTGTATTGCAGAATACAGAGAATCATAGAATGTTAGCTGGGAAAGGCATGTTCATGGTCATCTAGTCCAACCCTCCAACCCCCCAATCCAGAACACACTGTCACAAATATACCATTTACACCGACTGAACTCTCATTCTTGCATTTTAATGGGCTTTTCTTTATTTTTATCAGGGAGTTGATGCGAATTATTCAGAGGCAAATCTGATGTCCTTGCAAGGAATTGAACGTGACCTGCAAGGAGATTCATACCCAGGTCCATTGGGACCTCAAACGCCTGAGGAAGAGCAGCCAGACAGGCAAGAGGAGAAGCCATTTTAGTATTCAATGGGTGGAAAAAGGAAGAGGAGAGCCCTCATTACCATTCTTGGATGACAATCATCTCAGTATAGGGCATATGGTACTCTACCATAGACTTCTGTCGATCTTTTATGGCTTGAACAGATGCTTCCAGGCACTTCTTCACATTTCAGTGAGGTTTTTCTGTCCCTTTTCCCTATAGAAGAGTTATGGATACATCCAGCCAATCCTCTGGAAGCTCCATGACCTTCCTTTTGAAGGTGGATCAGGGATGCCAGAAGCCATCCTGCCACAGAGTCACTGGAGGGCTCAGAAGAAGCCTCTGTCGGGCTTTTCAGAGAAGCCATCCCAGTATACTTTCTTGGATTCCGTCGGTTGCTTGACTTTGAGATGTGAAAGTGGGAATAAGGACGGGGTGGTGTCCTGGAGGGCTACCAAGGATTTGGGCTGAATTGTGTCTTCCAGGGCCTTTCTTGTGGCGGTGAGTGTAGGGGACTCAAAGAAAGTTTCTCCACAGGCCACCTGGGTGGGGTCCTCTAGGCTAAATATCTGGTCTTGAACATCTCCCATTGCTTCATCATTGAGTAGCCCCTCCAAGAACTCTTTGTCCTGGTTCCTGGTTCCTTTTGAAGGTGGATCAGGGATGCCAGAAGCCATCCTGCCAGGGAGTCTCTTGATATTCAGAAGAAGCCTCTGTCGGGCTTTTCAGAGAAGCCATCACAGGATACTTTCTTGGATTCTGTGGGTTGCTTGGCTTTGAGGATCTCCAGCTGGTCTCTGTAGATCAGTCACCTGCAGATGTTCTTCCTCAGTTCTTTCTCTCTAGAAAAATTAGAGATAAATTTGGACCAACAACCAATTATTCTCAGTTAACCACAATGACAACTCCCAAAGCATATAAATATTTTTGGGCAGCAGGATTTATTCTGTTAAAATGCTTCTCTTATACATAGCTTTGAAAAATCCCATTCACTTCCATGAGACCTATTCCTAGATTTGCATAGGTAGGATTAAAAGTGAATAAGGCATAATTCATAATTTATTTCTCTCTTTAAGTTTTTTTGTATGGGGGGGAGGTTACTTTCCGTTACTGAAAACATGCTACCTGGAACAGATAATAAGGTTACATCATCCTATAAAATCCACCCCAATTTTACCTCAGACAAGGGAGAAATTAATATTCATTTCTAGAAGCGAAATTCAGGACTGCTGTCTAAAAGTTTCTCCTTTGCCCAAGTCAGTGTTGCTGTCCGAGAGTTGCTCACCTTCTCTCTCTCGCCTTCACCTCTCTGCAGAGTTCTTCGTTCTCCTGTTCAAGCTAGGCGGCTTTTGCTAAGAGCTCCACATTTGGAGAACTCGGCTGGGTGGTCGTGCTGCAAATTCAAGGACCAGAGAGAAATTAGTCCCCTGATTTTTTTTTACTACAATCATCAAACTTTTTCTTCAATTGAAAAATATTTTAAAATGCCTTTATGTTTGTGTGCATATATAATTTCAGTGTAGCTATTTCTACCACAATAATCAGAAATCTCTCCTTACAGGAAGCAATGCTTTACCCATTGTGGGAGGCCATCCGCTCCCTTCTTCTAATCTGGGGGGATGGTCCCCATTTTGTTACCTGTTTAATAACTGCAGTAAAGATGGTGGCTCGGGAGCTCTTCCTGGGTCTTCCAGGTCTCCTCCTGGTTCCCTCAGCATGATCTTGGTCTGAAAGAGAGACCAATATATGAGGGCAACTGGGGGGAATGGGGCAGGCTGTCCATAGACCTCTGCCCTCCGTATCTTCATACCCTCCACCTCACCGAGGGTTTCCCCTCTTTGAGACTTTATTTGAGGAAACGAGGGACGTCCTCTGCTTCCTTCAGTCAGGGCTGCTGTCTGAGGGTTCGTAGCATGGAAGCCTTCTGCTCTCTGAGCTGGGCAATGGTGTTTCGCTCTTCCTCCAGGGTCCTCTTCAGCTCCACCCTTTTCCAAAAAGAATTGGCAGTTCAATGACCCGTGATAGCCCAGTCAATCTTTTATGATGTGCTGAGAAAAATGCCTGCCATATTATAATAATTATTAGCACATAGAAGATAAAGGACTAGCCTGACATTTGATTCCTAAAATAGGTTTTGGGGTGGGCTCTCCTCAGAAGGGAGACTTCCTGCTGCCCACCATCCTCTCCACCCCACCCCCACCCCGAAAAAAGCCAAGGTGCCAATGGTGGAGGAGAAAACAAAGGAGGCTGGGCTTGGATCTCTGCTGTTATTAATCTTCATTTTGAATGGCTCCCTTCCTCAGTTTCTTTTCCAAATCTTTTCAGAGCTCCTCCTTTTCTGCAGTTAGTTGGCTATTTTTCACCGTAAGCTCCTTGTTCTTCAGCTGGAGCTCCTCTCTAGTTGCTCTTTCAGTTTTTTTGTTCTCCGCGAGGAGCTTCTGTTTCTGCCCAGCTTGCTGGAGACAAGGAAAAAATGACATGGAAAAAAATTTCAGTTTTCACCTCTCCTGTCCCTCAAAAAATTCCCCAGAAGATTGAGATCACCTACTGGATGGGGACGGGGGTTCACCCACCACTGAGGGTCCTCCATCTGGGGCTGTCCATCTGTCTTGGGCTGAAAAACAATAGATTATAAGGACTTTGGGCTTGAGCTCAGGGGAAACCCTCCAGCCTAGCTCTGACCCTCTGTTACATACATATCAGTCTGGGCTGATCCAGAGGCACAATTGGGGGGGGGGGGGAAATAGACTTCTTTAATTCACAAAGTTATTGACCTCAATTAGAGACTTTCCCTTTTACAGCTGCACTTGTGGTCTTTCCTCCCAAATATTAGTGCCAGCTGGTATTTCTGGTGTCTAAACTCTCACCACTTGCTGCCAAAGCTAAGGAGAGAATAACTGGGTTGGTTTTCAGGGTCTCTTACCTCTATTTGATGGCTTAATCCAGTTCTTCATTCTATAGAAATAATTTCCTGCCATTTTCAATAAGAATTGGAGGGCAATGACCCGGGACAGCCCAACCCAGCATTATGACATGTACTGTGATGTCATCATCTTTGACCAGCTCTTTCAGGGTCTCTTTCCTCTATTTGAAGACTTTACACAGTTCTTCATTCTGAAAAAAAAAAATTCTGGCCATTTTGAAAAAGAATTGGCAGTTGAATGACTCGGGACAGCCCACCCCAGGATTATGACATGTGCCAAGAAAGATGCCTGTCATATTATAATTAGTGACATATAAAAGATAAAGGACTAGCATGAACATTTGATTCGGAAAATAGGTGTTGGGTGGGTGGGGACGTCTCTGGTCTTTCCACAGAAGGGAGACTTCCTGCTACCCTCCATCCTTTCTATCCCCCCCCCCCCAAAAAAGGCAAAGGGCCAATGGTGGAGGAGAAAACAAAGGAGGCTGGGATTGGATCTCTGCTGTTGTTGATGTTCATTTTAAATTGCTCCCTTCCCCAATTTCTCTTCCAAATCTCTGCAGAGCTCCTCCTTTTCTGCAGTTCATTTGCTATTGTTCACCATAAGTTCCTTGTTCTTTACCTGGAGCTCCTCTTTTTCTGACAACAGCCTTGAAACCTAGTTCAGATGTATTTTTTGTGAGAAAATGTTATTCTTGTGGGGATTTTGTGGCTAACTACTGTAGCAAAAATGCTAAACAGAAACTATAGCACATAATAATGGTGGTGTTAACATAAAGAATTCAGTTAAAGGTGTTGATCATGGTTTATGGGTTGTGGACAGTGGTGCCACACAATGTATTTCCAATGATAGAAAAAAGTTTGTTAACATGGTTAGAAATAACCAACATGTGTCACTACCAAATAGCTGGAGGATGAAGGCAGCTGGGGAAGGTAGAGCAAAATGTTCATACTTAAAAAGCAATCTACCAGTGTTATATACCCCTCAGCTGCAATATAACCTGCTATCTGTTGGCGGTCTGGTTAATATGGGATTCAAGGTAACATTTGAGAAAAATAACCATATAATTGAAAAACCAGGTATAAACCTTAAAGCAAAGCTAGAGAATGGTTTGTTTATTTGCAGAATAATTCATTATGTAAAACTAACCTGGATTTGATCAAACAGCTACATGATAGCTATATACAGCTAATAAGTAGTAGAATGGATGGAGGTGAGTTAAAGCAGGCGGATAATACTATGAAAAATAATGTTACTACAGAGACCCCAATATGTAGAGAATGTAGTACGACAAAGAAATATGTAGATGTTTTGTCAGGGGAGGAAAGCTATATATAGACAGTGATGTAAAGTTTGTAGGAGAGGTTAAGGTTAAAGACAATTCAGAAAACGGCTTTGTGCTGACTGCTGGTTTAATGTATATTATGCAAGTAAGCTTGAAATTGGTTATACAGTGATCCCTCGATGTTCGCGATCTCGATCTTCGTGAAACGCTATATCGCGATTTTTCCCACGATGACGTCACTCTCTTCCTTCCTCTTGCTCTCGAGCGGCGGGCGGGGCGGGTGAACGGGCGAGCGGCGGGCGGGTGAACGGGCGAGCGGCAAACAGCGGGTGGGCGGGTGAACGGGCGAGCGGCAAACGGCGGGCGGGCGGGTGAACGGGCGAGCGGCAAACGGCGGGCGGGCGGGTGAACGGGCGAGCGGCAAATGGCGGGCGGGCATCAGCGAGGAGCCGAGGTGGCGGGGAAGACCCAGGGAAGGTTCCTTCGGCCGCCCAGCAGCTGATCTGCTCGGTAGCGCAGCAGCAGCGAGGAGCCGAAGATCGGGGTTTCCCCTTTGCGTGGGCGGCTGGGAAACCCCGATCTTCGGCTCCTCGCTGCTGCTGCGCTACCGAGCAGATCAGCTGCTGGGCGGCCGAAGGAACCTTCCCTGGGTCTTTCCCGCCGCCCACCCGCAAACCCCACCATCTGCGCATGCGCAGCCATGAAAAAAAAGGGCGCGCATGCGCAGATGGTGTTTCTACTTCCGGAACCCTACATCGCGAAAAATCGATTATCGTGAGGGGTCCTGGAACGGAACCCTCGCGATAATGGAGGGATCACTGTATGTATGGAATAAGACTTTCTTTGTATATGTATTGAGAAAATTGATTAATATAATATGTAAATGACTAGAATTGAAACAGACTACGCTATTTGTCTATTGTAATTAATATTTACATATGTATGTATAAATAATATTTATATGTATGTGGTCTAATTATTTGAGGTACTGCTTATATTTGTGTGAACATTGGCTGGATATCTATAACCTCCACGTTTATCCTCTGTGCATACTTTCAGTAACTCTGCTAACTCATTAATACTTAACAGTCTTCCTGCAACTATTCTTCATAGGTTTTAGCCTCCAGTCCCTTAATTACCTTTGTTGCTCTTCTCTGAGCTCTTTCTCAACCTCTCAACATCCTTTTTACATCCTGGTGACCAAAACTGAATGCAATATTCCAAGTGTGGCCTTATCAAGGCATTATATAGATGTATTAGCACTTCATGTGATCTTCACTCTCTCCCTCTGTTAATGCAGCCTAGAATCGTGTTGGCTTTTTTGGAAGCTGCTGCACACGACTGGCTCATATTTAAATGGTTGCCCACTAGGACTCCAAGATCCTTGTCATTACAGTTATTACTGTTGATACCACATATATTGTACCTGTGCATTTGGTTTTTGTTGCCTAAATGTAGAACCTTACAATTTGATGGTTGAATTTCATTTTATTTGATAGCGCCCAATGTTCAACTCGGTCAAGATCCTTCTGTATCTGAGCCCAATTATACCATACTACTAATAATACTAAGCAGCTATGGGCCTTCCAAGGCATACCCATATTTCTCCAGCACTCCGCGGACTACATTGGCTGCTGATTGGTTTCCAGATGCAATTCAAAGGGTTGGTTATGACCTCTAAAGCCTCCACAGAGTCGGCCTTCTCCAGGTCCCATCAACTAGACAATGTCATTTGGTGGGACCTAGGGGAAGAACCTTCTCTGTGGGGGCCCCGACCCTCTGGAATCAGCTCCCGCCAGAGATTTGCATTGCCCCCACCCTCGCCTTCTGTAAAAGTTGAAAGACCTATCTGTGTCACATGTCTTGCTGTGTGAATGGGAATGAATTATTTTAAATGTTATCAGAGTTTTTTTATTAAAGTTAAAGTATTTATTAAAGTAAATAAATAAATAAATGAATACCAAACTACTTCAAAAAAATAGAAATATAAAATACATACATAATAAAATACAATATACTGTAATATACAAAAGGAAAGAACTATATACAAAGTCTATATACAAGAGAAAGGGTGGAGCTGACGGAGGAGGGCTTCCTGGAGGAAAACATCCCAGCTCAAGGAAGATGCTGAGAGCTCCCGGCTGATGGAGGCTCAGGAGCTCTTCTGGGGTCCTCTGGTTTCCCTCAGCGGGATCTTTGTCTGAAAGAGAGACCAAGAGGTGAGGGCAGCTGGGGGTGGGGGGGAGGCTGTCCAGAGACCTCTGCCCTACCTATCTTCACGCCCCCACCCCCACCAAGGCTTCCCCCAGTTTGGGGCTTGATTGGAGGGAGGAGGGGCGTCAGGGCTGCCGTCTGAGGGTCTCTCACCTCCCCATCAGGGCCCTGAAGCTCTGCAGTATGGCGGCCTTCTGGGCCCTGAGCTGGGTGCTAGTTTTCTGTTCTGCCTCGAGGGCCCTCTTCAGCTCCACCTTCTCCGCCACAATCTCCTCAAAGAGGCGGGAATTCCTGTCAATTAGGAAGAAGAGGCAGAGGTTAGCCCTCTCATGACTGACAGGCAGGCAGACAGACAGGCAGGCAGAGAGAAGGAAGGAGGGAGAGAAAGATTTGGAAGAATGTCGGAATTCACCTCTACATATTTCTCACCTCTCCAGCTCTTGTTTCAGTTTCTGGTTCTCCGAGAGGAGATCCCGATTCCGCCCAGCTTGCTCTAGGACTCTGCAGAGGAGGCTCCGATACTCCTCCTTCTCCACATTAAACTGCTGGTTTAATGTATATTATGCAAGTAAGCTTGAAATTGGTTATACAGTGATCCCTCGATGTTCGCGATCTCGATCTTCGTGAAACGCTATATCGCGATTTTCCCCACGATGACGTCACTCTCTTCCTTCCTCTTGCTCTCGAGCGGCGGGCGGGCGGGTGAACGGGCGAGCGGCGGGCGGGCGGGTGAACGGGCGAGCGGCAAACAGCGGGTGGGCGGGTGAACGGGCGAGCGGCAAACGGCGGGCGGGCGGGTGAATGGGCGAGCGGCAAATGGCGGGCGGGCATCAGTGAGGAGCCGAGGTGGCGGGGAAGACCCAGGGAAGGTTCCTTCGGCCGCCCAGCAGCTGATCTGCTCGGTAGCGCAGCAGCAGCGAGGAGCCGAAGATCGGGGTTTCCCCTTTGCGTGGGCGGCTGGGAAACCCCGATCTTCGGCTCCTCGCTGCTGCTGCGCTACCGAGCAGATCAGCTGCTGGGCGGCCGAAGGAACCTTCCCTGGGTCTTTCCCGCCGCCCACCCGCAAACCCCACCATCTGCGCATGCGCGGCCATGAAAAAAAAGGGCGCGCATGCGCAGATGGTGTTTCTACTTCCGGAACCCTACATCGCGAAAAATCGATTATCGTGAGGGGTCCTGGAACGGAACCCTCGCGATAATGGAGGGATCACTGTATGTATGGAATAAGACTTTCTTTGTATATGTATTGAGAAAATTGATTAATATAATATGTAAATGACTAGAATTGAAACAGACTACGCTATTTGTCTATTGTAATTAATATTTACATATGTATGTATAAATAATATTTATATGTATGTGGTCTAATTATTTGAGGTACTGCTTATATTTGTGTGAACATTGGCTGGATATCTATAACCTCCACGTTTATCCTCTGTGCATACTTTCAGTAACTCTGCTAACTCATTAATACTTAACAGTCTTCCTGCAAATTATGAAGATCAGAGAGAAATTGGCTTCCTTGTTTTTTTTCTTGAAATTCGACACTTTTTCTTAAATTAAAAAAGATTAAATATAACTCTGTTTTGTGTCTGTGTGTATAACAATTAAGTTTTTATATTTCTGCTATAACTACCAGTAGTTTCTCCTTATGGGAAAAAATGTTTCAACCATTTATGGGGCATATTTGGAAACAGTAAAAGTGACAAATCAGTCTACGGAGAGGGGCGGCATACAAATCCAATAAATAAATAAATGTTCATGGATTTGAGCTGTACCTGAACACTTCTACAGCACAGCATTCTACCTATTGTCATATTTCCTCCCTAAAAAAAATTCAAACTGCAGAATCCCATCTGGGTCGATCACCGGGATCAGTGGTTGAGCCCTTCCAAGAATTCACTCCTCTTCAGGGAACTTCTCTCTGCCAGAATGTGTGCTCTTGGCTTTTCTATCCACAGTATTTAAGGGTGCCTGGTTTTACGTGAATTTTTATTTGTCCATTCTAATGTTGATGGTCAACAATTAAGTTGTTGGCTGTTGGTTCCTCAGTTGCTAAGTACCTGATAAACCTATGGTAAATCATCACTTTTGTTGACTGACAAAGGACCCGTTTCCCTTTGCTGGTTAGCAAATAAGCTTAAACGTCAAAAAGAAAAAAAATGATTAATTGCCTTAAATCGGAAGATGGAGAGATTTGCCATGACTTAGAAAAAAAACCATTGCAAATGATTTCTATACTAAATTATATGAAAGCCAAGAATCAAATGAGGAGGCACAGGACTTAATGATTAAAGATATATTTACACGAGCAAATCTCCCCAAAATCCCTACTGAAACAGAAATGCTACTAAACAATAAGATTACTATGACAGAACTAGAAGAATCAATTAAAAGGCTAAAGAATAACAAGGCACCTGGCCCAGACAGCCTTCTAAGCGAATTATATAAAGCTCTTCCAAAAGAAGCCATAGAATCTCTTCTAAAGCTTTATAATGAAGTCCCGGAGGAAGGGAAAATTCCATCTTCATAGAAAGATGCAAACCTAACACTAATAGAAAAAAAAGACACCAACCCAACTGATACTGCTAACTATCGTCCAATTTCCCTTCTAAATGTCGACTACAAAATCTTTAGTTCTATTCTAGCTAACAGACTTAAAATATACTTAAATCAATGTATTCTTTCAGATCAGAACGGATTTCTCCCGGGAAGACAATTAAAAAACAAACTTACAAATAACTAAAAAGATCAAATACCTAGGAATAAACATAACGGCGAAGGTCTCAAGTCTGAAAATGGACAATTATGATAATTTGATAATCAAAATTAAAAAAGTTTTGGAGAAATTGGATAAATTGCAAATTTATTTATTTATTTATTTATTTATTATTTAGATTTGTATGCCGCCCCTCTCCGAAGACTCGGGGCGGCTCACAACAAGATATAACAAATCATAAATAATTCAAATAACTTTAAAATATTTAAAGATTTAAAAGGAACCCCATATACTAACAGACACACACACAAGCATACCATGTATAAAATTGAACAAGCCCGGGGGAGGTGTTTCAATTCCCCCATGCCTGACGGCAAAGGTGGGTTTTAAGGAGTTTACGGAAGGCAGGAAGAGTAGGGGCAGTTCTAATCTCTGGGGGGAGTTGGTTCCAGAGAGCCGGTGCCGCCACAGAGAAGGCTCTTCCCCTGGGGCCTGCCAACCGACATTGTTTGGTTGACGGGACCCGGAGAAGGCCCACTCTGTGGGACCTAATCGGTCTCTGGGATTCGTGCGGCAGGAGGCGGTCCCGGAGATATTCTGGTCCAGTGCCATAAAGGGCTTTAAAGGTCCTAACCAACACTTTGAATTGTGACCGGAAATTGATCGGCAGCCAATGCAGACTGCGGAGTGATGGTGAAACATGGGCATACCTAGGTAAGCCCATGACTGCTCTCGCAGCTGCATTCTGCACGATCTGAAGTTTCCGAACACTTTTCAAAGGTAGCCCCATGTAGAGAGCATTACAGTAGTCGAACCTCGAGGTGATGAGGGCATGAGTGACTGTGAGCAATGAGTCCCGGTCCAGATAGGGCCGCAACTGGTGCACCAGGCGAACCTGGGCAAATGCCCCCCTCGCCACAGCTGAAAGATGGTTCTCTAATGTGAGCTGTGGATCGAGGAGGACACCCAAGTTGCGGATCCTCTCTGATGGGGTCAATAATTTCCCCCCCCCCCCCAGAGTAATGGATGGACAGATGGGATTGTCCTTGGGAGGCAAAACCCACAGCCACTCCGTCTTATCCGGGTTGAGTTTGAGTCTGTTGGCACCCATCCAGGCCCCAACAGCCTCCAGGCACCGGCACATCACTTCCACTGCTTCGTTGACTGGGCATGGGGTGGAGATGTAAAGCTGGGTATCATCAGCGTACTGATGATACCTCACCCCATGTCCTTGGATGATCTCACCCAGCAGTTTCATGTAGATATTAAATAGCAGGGGGGAGAGGACCGACCCCTGAGGCACCCCACAAGGGAGAGACCTCGGAGCTGACCTCTGACCCCCCACTAACACCGACTGCGACCGGCCAGAGAGGTAGGAGGAGAACCACTGGAGAACAGTGCCTCCCACCCCCAACCCCTCCAGCCGGTGCAGAAGGATACCATGGTCGATGGTAACGAAAGCCGCTGAGAGGTCAAGGAGCACCAGGACAGAGGATAAACCCCTGTCCCGGGCCCGCCAGAGATCATCCATCAACGCGACCAAAGCAGTTTCCGTGCTGTAACCGGGCCTGAAACCAGACTGCCGGGGACCTAGATAATCGGCTTCTTCCAAGGACCGTTGGAGCTGGAGTGCCACCACCTTCTCAACAACCTTCCCCATAAAGGGAAGGTTGGAGACTGGACGATAGTTATTAAGTACAGCTGGGTCCAGGGAAGGCTTCTTGAGGAGGGGGCGCACAAGTGCTTCTTTATAGAGTGTTGGAAAGACTCCCCTCCCCAAGGAAGCGTTGGTAATCTCCTGGGCCCAGCTCCGTGTCCCCTCTCTGCTGGCCGAAACCAACCAGCAGGGACACGGATCCAGTAAACAGGTGGCAGAACTCACAGCTCCAATGGCCTTGTCCACTTCATCAGGTGTCACCAGATCAAACTCTTCCCAGACAGGTGGACAAGTACGTGCCCCAGTCACCTCGACTGACTCGTTGTCAGTCGACTCTGTTTTACAATTGGAGTCGAGGTCGGCCCGGATCTGAGCGATTTTATCAGCGAAAAACGTGTTAAAATCCTCGGCACTGCTCTGCAAGGGCTCCCCAACTCCCCCCTGATTAAGAAGGGAGCGGGTCACCCTAAACAGAGCGGCCAGGTGGGATTCCGCTGATGCAATCAAGGCGGCATGGTACGCGCATCTTGCCGTCTTGAGCGCCACTTTGTAAGTCTTAATAAAAGCTCTTACAAGTGTTCGATCAGATTCAGACCTACTCTTCTTCCATCGCTTCTCTAGACGTCTCTTTTGACGTTTCAACTCCCGGAGTTCCTCGTTGAACCATGGGGCTCTACGGGGTCTAGCGCCACGGAGAGGTCGCAAAGGCGCAATCCGGTCAAGAGCCTCCGCCGCAGCCCTATTCCAGGCCTCTGCAAGAGACTCCGCCAAACTTTGGATGAGTGCCTCTGGAATAACCCCAAGCGCCGTCTGAAAGTCCTCTGGGTCCATCAGGCATCTGGGGCGGAACATCTTCATTGGTTCCGCCTCCCTGCGGGGAAGGATTGGAGCCAGGAAGTCAAGCCGTAGTAGGAAATGGTCTGACCATGACAAAGGCAATGCTTCTAAGCCCCTTAGTCTCAGACCATTACTCAATTGCTCAGGAAGAAATACCATGTCAGGTGCATGTCCTCCCTCGTGAGTCGGACCCTGAACTACTTGAGTCAGGTCCATGGCTGTCATGGTGGCCATGAACTCCTGTGCCAACCCAGAGGTTTCGCCGAGTGACGGCAGATTGAAGTCCCCCAGGACAATAAGTCCGGGGAACTCCACCGCCAACTCGGCTACCTCCTCGAGTAGCACAGGCAGGGCTTTTGACACGCAGCTGGGAGGCAGGTACGTGAGAAGTAAGCCCACCTGAACCCCTAAGTCCAACTTCATCAAGAGAGACTCGCAACCCGCAATTTCCGGAGCAATGATTCTACGTAGGCGAAGGCTCTCCCTGGCTATAATAGCGACTCCTCCCCCCCTACCCTGGGGTCGAGGTTGATGCCATATCTGAAACCTGGCTGGGCAAATTTCAGAGAGAGGAACACCTCCCTTCGGGCCCAGCCAGGTTTCAGTAATACATTCCAGGTCGGCAGATCCCGGATGAGGAGAGCTTTATTTACCACCGACCTGGCATTAAGCAGCAGCAACCTGAGCCCAGGACCAGAGTTACACTCATCACCAGTACCCAAGATTGGGCTCACAGAGCCAGAACAAGGGACCGTTATTAAGCAACGGTCCCTCGTTCCCCTGGAACGGCTAACTCTGTGGGCCCCGCCATATCTGCCTCTCCCCAGCAACACTGGAATACTCCGACCCTCTGCCACCCCAGAGATCGGTGCCCCTTCCTCTCCTGTCTCCCCAGCGTCAGGTGGGCCAAATCTATCATTCATACTACTATCAATCATCTCATCCATACCATAACCCCACCCACCCCCACCAACCCAATCATACCAGTCATTCCACTCATAGCCACAAGCATATTTATCCCAATCATCCATTAATTTAGAACCCCAATATATTAAAAAAACAATTAAATTAATAACAATGTAAAATAGCAGTTAATAGCAATTTAAAACACTAAAACATTAAAAAATATCTATAAATATATAAAATGTAAGATAAAAATTGTATAATTATATAAATTAATTTTTTGGTGGTATAAAATCAGATCTTAAAACATTCTTTAACCATCAGCAATCAATCAGTCCAGGTGTGATGTTCTTTTGGTCTTCATAAGTTTTAGGTCTTAAATTTAGTTTAAAGAGTCTTGGTCTTAAATCTGTCTTTATAGCTGTCTTTTTTTAGTCAATCCACAAGGGGGCATAGTTCTTCTGTTAATCCACAATCCACAAGGGGGCATAATTCTTCAGTGATGGTACAAACAGATCAGGAATTAAGGTTAAGAGGGGAAAGGGGGGGGAAGGGAGATTGGTAGCATAATCTCGGCGTCCCTCCAACAGGCGGAAACATTTCTGACCCTCAAGTTCTTAAAAATAAGGGGACAAAGTAGGCAGTGGACTCTGACCCATCTCCGACCGTCTCGAACCTGGACTGATCCATTTCCTGACGATTTACCATTGTTTCAGAGGAGCAGCGGACCCACCATTCTCCTCACTGCTCAACCGGAACCGGAAATATACTTAAATCAATGTATTCATTCAGATCAGAACGGATTTCTCCCAGGAAGACAATTAAAAAACAATGTAAGAATTATCCTAAATATTTTGGAATACTACAAATTGCACAATGAAAAATAAATACCCCTAATTTTTTTAGATGCACAGAAGGCATTTGATAACGTCTCATGGAAATTTATGGTGAAGCAATTAGAATTTATGGACTTCGGTAAAAACTTTATAAATGCAATCAAAGCAATCTATTCAGAATAATATGCCCATATTATAATAAACAAAAATTAATATTCAAAAAGGCACAAGACAAGGCTGCCCACTATCGCCCCTTCTTTTTATCTTGACTCTAGAAGTCCTAACCAGAATAATTAGAAATAATGAAGAAATAATTGGGCTAAGATGCAAAAAAGAAATCTATAAACTTCAGGCCTTCGCCGCCGATTTAGTATTTATATTAGTAGACCCAATAGAATCAGGACCAAATCTCTTAAAAGAATTAGAAGAATTTGGCAAAATGGCAGGCCTAAAAATTAACAAAAACAAAATGAAAATGATTGTAAAAAATATGAACAATACACAAAAAACAACTCTCATTAAAAAATTAAACTTACAAATAACTAAAAAGATCAAATACCTAGGAATAAACATAACAGCGAAGGTCTCAAGTCTGAAAATGGACAATTATGATAATTTGATAATCAAAATTAAAAAAGATTTGGAGAAATTGGATAAATTGCAAATTTCCTTTCTTGGAAGAATTGCAACAATCAAAACGAACATTCTCCCAAAATTAAACTTCCTCTTCCAAACAATACCTATACATTTAACACAAGATTTCTTCAAAAAAATAAAAATTTAACAAACAAATTCATCTGGCAAAATAAACATCCCAGGATACGCCTAAAAGACAAAAAAGAGGACGGAGGTCTGGCAATTCCAAATTGGGAAGACTATTCCTATGCCTCATCCCTCGCTTGGATACAGGAATGGATACAATTATCCAATAAGCGTTTACTCACTCTTGAAGGACATGACCTCCAATTCGGTTGGTATTTTTACCTATGGGGGAGCAAAACAACAATCCACAAATATTTTAAAAACCATCTTATAAGAAAATCCTTGTTAATAACCTGGCTAAAAATTAAAAATCAATTCTAAAAGGGTATACCTCTTTGGTATGCACCGCTAGAGGCTTTCGTTCACCCATTTTTTTTTTAAGTAGTATGATTAGATATAAAGTTATAGTTTTTAAAAATGGAGAAATAAAAACAAGACAAGAAATGGCAGAAGAAGGGCTCAATACAGAATGGTGGGGATACTTGCAAATCCAATCCAGAATTGCTAAAGATAAAAATTCAATGGGCATAAAGAAAGAAAAACCTCTAGACAAAATCTTACTAGGGACACAAGACAAATTAATTAAAAAACTATATAGCTGTCTTCTAAATAATAAAACAAACCTTCCTGAAATAAAAATAAATATGAACAATTGGAATTTGAATTTTAAATCAGAGATAAAAATAGAAGAATGGCAACTACTATGGAGTAGGAACTATAGATTAACTATGGCATCATCCTACAAAGAAAATGTAATCAAAATGTTCTACAGATGGCACATTACGCCTGCCAAACTAGCAAAAATTAACAAAAAACTATCACCCCTCTGCTGGAAATGTCAAAAAAGGACGTGGATTGACGAAATTCTAGAGATAAACTTAGGAAAAACTCCACAATGTTTCCTATTAGGGATTATTCATCAACATCTTAATCAAAATTATATCTATCTGATTATCCATATTACTACTGCAGCAAGGCTTGCTTTTGCCCAAACGTGGAAAAATGTAGAAACCCCACAAGACGAGTTAATACTAGAAAAAATAACCCAATGCGCAGAAATGTCTAAATTGACCCTCAAAATTAAAGGCAAAGATGACTCACAATTCTATGAATGTTGGAATCTACTCTACCACTGGTTAGAAAATAGAAAAAATCCTTGCTAAGTACACTATGAACATGTAATTTAAAAAAAATTATACTTGATGAAAGCAAACAGAGCAAATAAGATAAAGGTATGAACTTCTAGACGAACATCTGTTTTCTATGTTACTTATATATTCTGCTTCTATTTTCTTTTATATGTTATTTAAAAAAGACAAATTGAAATTTGATATTAACTGTAACTGGGTAAAGAAAATTTACATAGTTTCGGAATAATTTATAGACTGACCCTGTACTCGCCTATATTTTAATATGTATTTGAGATGTACTGGGTTTTTTTCTTTTTATATACATTTTTTTTTCTGTGTATTATATTTATATTTGTAAATAAAAATTTATTTTTTAAAAAAGGACTCATTTCCCAACCTTCAATCATTTCCCTGGCTATTTATGTCCCTACTCCACCAACAATCTTAGTAGCTGCATAATTGAATGTATGTTCTTGTTTGTTGCAAAGTGAGGCTACCATTGAGTTCAGGACTCCTTGTCTGATTGCTCGCTTGTGTTCTTGCAATTTTGGTGGCTTCCTCTCTGTCTGTCCTACATGTCACAGGGACAATCCATGTAGATTAATTAGAAGTATCTCTCACCTGATGGCTATGGAGCCCTTGGGCATCTTCCCACACATACATACACACAGAGAGAAAGAGAGAGAATCGATGGGGGTGGCTCTCCCCTAACCCTGTGTTGTCCCTGCCCCCCCTCTCCCTCCTGGAAGCTTCTGCCTTTTGATCTCTTCCTGGGAAAGAGGGTACGGTTGTATCCATAGCATTGTGGGGGTTTCTGACCAATCGCAAATAATATCTCAGTTTTGGTTTCAAGAATTGATGTTGTGGATGTCGGGGGGGGGGGATAAGGTGGCAAAGCAGGAATCCCTAATGTTTGTAACACATGCATTAGGATATTTGTATGCTTACACTGTCAAATTATTTACTAAGACTGTATTACTATTATTCTTCTCATCCTTCTTAGTACCACTCTCTTCCCACTTATGACTATAACCATATTGCTTGTATCTTTACAATTTATATTGTTTTGTTCCCTAGTACATTTTGATTGCTTTTAGTAACCTAAAAAATGTTGTATCCTATGATTCTTGATGAATGTATTTTATTTTTCTTTATGTACATTGAGACATATGCACCAAAGACAAATTCCATGTGTCCAATAAGACGCTCGCCCAGCCTACTCAACTCCACTCCACTCAACCTCAACAATTCTACTCTACTCCTCTCCACTCCACTCTAACACCCCACCCCAGCCCACTCAACTCAACTCAACCTCAACAATTCTACTCTACTCCACTCCACTCCGCTCAAAGCCCCATCCAGCTCACTCAACTCAACCTCAACAATTCTACTCTACTCCACTCCACTGCACTTTCCAACCCAGCTCACTCATTTCCACTCCACAGTAAATGTTGGAATAAACTGGCCATTGCCATATTGTAAACAGTTGTACCATCGTCCTAAACAATGGAGAAGGAGATCCTCTCCTTCTCCAACCTGGGACACCCCTCTCCCCTTGAGAAGGCTCCCAAAGCTCCTGTCCTGCTGGACACATTCATAATGAGGTGGGTGCCAAGTCAAAGATAGCCGGTGAGTGCAAAACTCACAAATGGTTACCCGACAGCCACGTAACTTGGCACTGGTCAGCTTGACTTTCTTCCCGGAGGACTCAAGCGGTTCATCTGAAACACAGCAGCGCAATACGGCAACGTGTCACAAGAAGCGCCAAACAGCACCCAATAAAGCAAGCACGTTGTTTCATATACAGCGGTACCTCTACTTAAGAACTTAATTTGTTCCGTTACCATATTTTTAAGTAGAAAAGTTCTTAAGTAGAAGCAATTTCCCCATAAGAATCAATCCTCTCCCTGTCTCCCCTCCCTATCCCTATCCTACCACTCTCCCTACCCTTCTTTCCTTCCTCCCTTCCTCCCTGCCTTCCATCCTTCCTTCCTGTCTTCTCCTAATCCCTGTCCTTTTCTTCCTCTCCTTCTGTTCATCCCTCTCACCCTCTTTTTCCCTTTTCCTTTCCTTTCTTATTCTTTTCTCCTTCCTTTCTCCCTTCTTTCCCTCCTTCCCACTATTTCCTTTCTTTTTCCCCTTCCTTCCTTCCTACCTTTCCTCTCCACCTCCCTCTCCTTCCTTCCTTGCTCCCTTCCACTCCCACCCCTCCGTCCTCCCATGCCCCCTTCCTTCTTTTCCCCTCCCTCTCCCCTCCCCCTCCCTCTCTTCCCCTCCCCTTGCCCTCCCCCTCCCCCCTTGCCTTCCCCTTCCTCTCCCCTCCCCTTCCTCTCCCCTACGCTTTCCTTTCCACCCCTTCCCCTCCCCCTTCCCCACCTATCCCTTTCCTCCCCCTTCCCCTCCCGCCCCCTCCCTGTCCCCTCTTCTACCCTCTCTCTTTCCTTTCCACCCTCTTCCCCTCCTCCTCCACTCCCCTCTCCATTTCCTTTCCTTTCCTTCGCCCTCCCCCTCTCCTCTCCCTTTCCTTTCCTCCCTTCCTCCTACATCTATCATTCTTCTCTAGCTTTTCCTCATTATATAATTCCTCAAAATACTCTTGTGTGGTCTATTTTTTCTTTTCCATCTGATGGTTCAGTTCCCCATTGTTGTTTTCTAATTGATGTATCCATTTTTTTCTTTCTTCTTTCAGTCTGCATTCAAGCCATCTACCGGATTTGTGTGCATTTGCATTTTGTTTTCATTTGCTGTGCTCATTTTGTTTTCCTGGCGTTCTCCGTTTGTTCATGTAGATTTAATTCATGTTTTACTAAGCCCTTTTCCTCTTTAATTTTCTTTTTTTACTTTGTGGATCATCTCGTGGGCCCCTTTATAACTGTTTCAAACTATCTTGCAATCCTTGTTCTTTTTTCCCACTTTTCTTTCTTTTTCCTAGCCAAATATGCAATCGTTCTCCTGTTAAATATACTTTTGCAAGTGCTGAACTCGAGGGAAATCTGCCTGGTGACGGATGACACCAGAGGAGCGAGAATTCCCATTGGTCACGCTCCCCTATTCCAAAATTCCAGGAAAACGCCCCCCCTCCTCCCATCCAGAACCTCCGATTCTGCCTCTGGGCCTGAATGGTCCCTTTTATCCGGCTTCTTTCTTCAATATTCCACCTCCTTCGAGGGCTTCATGGAGGCCCACGACCTCCTCGGGGAGTCGTACAAGCGCAAGCGAGCACTCTTCCTCAGCCACTGCAGGCACAAGGGATTCCACATGGCTGAGTCCGAGGGGAGGGGCTACTGCTCGGACAGAGGGGGGGGAGACACAGTGGGGTAGCGAAAATGGAGCTCCACCCCAAAGCACCCAATTTGCACCAAAAGATGTTGAAAGGAAATGCACAGCCTCCTCTTTGGGAAACCTCTGCATTCTTCCCGAAAGCGTTTAAAAACTCCAAAGCTGGCGGTTCTGCTACAAACAAAATTGTCTAGGAAAAGTATAAGGAGATAAGATCTGGAATTAATTCTTAGAGATCTGGCTTTCTGCCTCCCACTCCTTTCCGAATGGCTGTAATATTCTCTAGAACGGAGATCTTCATGGCTGGCTGAAGAAATTCATGCCAGCTCTGGGGGTGAGGGGGATGTCAGGCAGTGGGGCTGCAGGGGGTGACTGAAGGGGCGACCCAGTTCCACAGCCTGGGAGGAATTGGGGGGGGGGGTCTCTGAGCAGCTGCCATGAACAACCCCCCTTGAGCATCAGCCCCCCGCATAACCCAGCGGAACCACCTCCCAATTTCTCCACTTCTCTCTCTGCGGCGACCTCCCTCCTCCTTCAGGTGAAGCCCCAAAGGGCTCTGCCCGGAGACCAATGAGGCTCAAGCAGGGAGAATTCCCATTGGTGCTGCTGCTGGTTCGGGCCCTTCCCACCTCCAGAGTCCGAGATCCATGCTTCCTCTCCCCAATGCAGAACCTCCGGGTCTGGAAGCATCTGGCTGGGACGGAGGGTGTAATGTTGTGTACAGTGTAGTGTTGAAAAATGAATCCAAGTAGTAAAACCAGTAAAAGTCTCATGTTCATGTGAAGCATGAGAAACACATGCTGCCATTCACTTAGTAGAGGCGGAATCAGAATCATCTGGCCGGCAGAACCCAACTTTCCTTCCCAAATTAAAGGGACCTTTTGTGCAGCACGAGATTCAAAAGTCTTTCAGATGAATATCAAACTGGCTTCGGAGTAACCCACTCAGTGCTCTTTCTCATGACCAGAAAACCTACCTTTGCACGAGTCCAAAAGAGGGCTGTGAGAATATTTATGGACCCCTCGCATCCTGGACACAAATTCTTTCAACTCCTACCCTCAAAACGACGCTATAGGGCACTGCACACCAAGACAACTAGACACAAGGACAGGTTCTTCCCCTGCCCCCCGAATGCCATCACTCTGATAAACAAATAATTCCCTCAACACTTTCAAACTAATTACTAAGTCTGTACTACTATTACTATTAATCTTCTCACCGTTCCTATCACCAATCTCCTCCCAACTATGACTGTAAGACTGTGACTTGTTCCTTGTATCCTTACGATTTATATTAATATTCATTGTTTCCTGATTGCTTATTTGACCCCTATGACAATCATGAAGTGTTGTACCTCATGATTCTGGACAAATGTATCTTTTCTTTTAGGTACACTGGGAGCATCTGCACCAAAGACAAATTCCATGTGTGTCCAATCACACTTTTGCCAATAAAGAATTCTATTCTATTCTATCATACGATCGTCCTCCTTGCTTTTCCTTTCTCATTTCTTTACTACTTTAAATTTTCAGTTTGATGCTATGATAATCTTAATAAAAAAGAATGTAAAAGGGAGCCTTTTGTTTCAGGAGCGCTTCTTGTTGCACAGCCGAAATAAGGAAATTGGAGATGGGAAGGGCCAGAACTGACAGCAGCACCAATAGGAATTCTTCCTGCGTGAGCATCATCGGTCTCCGGGCAGAATTCTTGGGATTTCACCTGAAGGAAGAGAGAATGCTCTCCTGCATTGGGTGACGTCAAGGGAAACTCTGCCCGGAGGCCGATGACGCTGAGGAAGCAGGAAGTTCTCATTGGACCTCGTATTCTTTCTAGACACTCCCAAGCCAGAAATTTCAGGAAGCCCCATTCTGGTCTCTGGCAACTTTTCTGCAATCCCTTCCCTTTGCAGAGAGAGGGAAGTGGCGGGGAATCCCACTGCAGGAGCCAAAATGGTCTACCGCAGCGGTAGGCAAAGCTGGTTCTTCTAGTACATGTGGACTTCAACTCCCAGAATTCCTGAGCTAGCATGTTTGGCTCAGGAATTCTGGGTGTTCAAATCCACATATCCTAGAAGAGCCAACTTTGCCTTTTCCTGGTCTAGGGGATTTGGTTTGGGGGCGATCCTCAGGAGGGGAGGGGCAAGGCGGGGCCAGGTAAGGGAGTCCAAGGGGAGGGGCCAGGCTGAGGCAATTTTGACAGTTTGCCGAACTGCTGGTATAACCGGTTCAAGGAAACCGGGGAGAACCACACGAATCCCAGCGGCCAATTAGGTCCCACAGAGTTGGCCTTCTCCGGGTCCCGTTGACTAAGGAATGTCAGTTGGTGGGGCCCAGGGGAAGAAGTTTGAAGTTTAAAGTTTAATCAGATTTGTATGCCGCCCCTCTCTGCAGACTCGGGGCGGCTCACAGCAATAGCAATACAATGTAAGACAAATCCAATATTTAAATTAATTTTTAAAAACACCACAAGTTAAAAGCAATCATACACAGTAGCATACCATACATAAATTTTATAAGCCTAGGGGGAAAGGAACATGTCAATTCCCCCATGCCTGACGACAGAGGTGGGTTTTAAGGAGCTTACGAAAGGCTAGGAGGGTGGGGGCAACTCTGATATCTGGGGGGAGTTGATTCCAAAGGGTCGGGGCCGCCACAGAGAAGGCTCTTCCCCTGGGTCCCACCAAATGACATTGTTTAGTTGACGGGACCCGGAGAAGGCCAACTCTGTGGGACCTAACTGGTCGCTGGGATTCGTGCGGCAGAAGGCGGTCCCGGAGATATTCTGGTCCGGTGCCATGAAGGGCTTTATAGGTCATAACCAACACTTTGAATTGTGACCGGAAACTGATCGGCAACCAATGCAGACTGCGGAGTGTTGGTGTGACATGGGCAAATTTAGGAAAGCCCATGATAGCTCTCACAGCTGCATTCTGCACGATCTGAAGTTTCCGAACACTTTTCAAAGGTAGCCCCATGTAGAGAGCATTACAGTAGTCGAGCCTCGAGGTGATGAGGGCATGAGTGACTGTGAGCAGTGACTCCCGGTCCAAATAGGGCCGCAACTGGTGCACCAGGCGAACCTGGGCAAACGCCCCCCTCGCCACAGCTGAAAGATGTTTCTCTAATGTGAGCTGTGGATCGAGGAGGACGCCCAAGTTGCGAACCCTCTCTGAGGGGGTTAGTGACTCCCCCCCCCCAGGGTGATGGACGGACAGATGGAATTGTCCTTGGGAGGCAAAACCCACAGCCACTCCGTCTTATCCGGGTTGAGTTTGAGTCTGTTGACACCCATCCAGACCCCAACAGCCTCCAGGCACCGGCACATCACTTCCACTGCTTCACCGACTGGACAAGGGGTGGAGATGTAAAGCTGGGTATCATCTGCATACTGATGATACCTCACCCTATGCCATTGGATGATCTCACCCAGCGGTTTCATGTAGATATTAAATAGTAGGGGGGAGAGGACCGACCCCTGAGGCACCCCACAAGGGAGTAACCTAGAGGTCGACCTCTGACCCCCCCACTAACACCGACTGCGACCGACCAGAGAGGTAGGAAGAGAACCACTGAAGGACAGTGCCTCCCACTCCCAACCCCTCCAGCCGGTGCAGAAGGATACCATGGTCGATGGTATCGAAAGCCGCTGAGAGGTCAAGAAGCACCAGGACAGAGGATAAACCCCTGTCCCGGGCCCGCCAGGGATCATCCATCAGCGCGACCAAAGCAGTTTCCGTGCTATAGCCCGGCCTGAATCCTGACTGCTGAGGACCTAGATAATCGGCTTCTTCCAAGGACCGCTGGAGCTGGAGCGCCACCACCTTCTCAACAACCTTCCCCATAAAGGGAAGGTTGGAGACTGGTCGATAGTTGTTGAGAATGGCTGGGTCCAGGGAAGGCTTCTTGAAGAGGGGGCGCACAAGTGCCTCCTTGTAGGGATACGGGAAGGACCCCCTCCCCAAAGAAGCATTGACAATCTCCTGGACCCAGCTCCGTGTCACCTCCCTGCTGGCCGAAACCAGCCAGGAGGGACACGGATCCAGTAAACAGGTGACGGAACTCACAGCTCCAATGGCCTTGTCCACTTCATCAGGTGTCACCAGATCAAACTCCTCCCAGACAGGTGGACAAGTACGTGCCCCAGTCACCTCAACTGACTCGTTGTCAGTCAAAGAGCCTTCTCTGTGGCAGCCCCGGCCCTCTGGAATCAACTCCCTCCAGAGATCCGAACAGCCCCCTCCCTCCTTGCCTTCCGTAAAATGCTGAAGACTCACTTCTGTCGCCAGGCGTGGGGATGATTACCTTTTAGAGATCCGAACAGCCCCCTCCCTCCTCGCCTTCCATAAAATGCTGAAGACTCACCTCTGTCGCCAGGCGTGGGGATGATTACCTTCCCCTTCGTTGTCTCTCTGACCTCTGTAGTATGATTAACTGGGTTGGTTGTGCATGAGTGCATAGTTGTGATTTTATGATATGGATTATTTTATATTAATGTTTTTAATATTAGATTTGTAATGTACTATACTACTGTTATGTTGTGAGCTGCACCAAGTCTTCGGAGAGGGGCGGCATACAAATCTAATATATTATTATTATTATTATTATTATTATTATTATTATTATTATTATTATCCCGCTGAATCCCATCACTGGTCCATGTGCAGAGGAGAGGCTGGAGAACAGCCTGTAAGTGAAAAACACACACACACCCCTGAGGACCCTGTTCACTTGTAGTTGTGGTCCTTCCTGTCAGGACACTTTAATGTCACCCTTCCGAGTAACGCATCTGGCCTAAAGCAGAACTCCAAGGCAGGTAGCTTCCTCAAAGAACATGTTTATTGGATACATCAAAATGGCACAGCCGGTGAAAACCAGCTCTAAATGTTCCTGGGCATTTCAGCCTAATTAAAAGAACAAAGGGTTCCCTCCCCCGATGTCACCGGTCCCATTCACTAATGAAAGGAGCTGGCAGGCTGCTTGATCATTCCTCTCTTCATTCAGCTGCCACCTCTTAAGATGACCTTGGTTCCCATGAGAAAACCTTTTGTTTTGACTGCAGTTCAGCCTATCTACTTCCTCTTCCCTTCCCCCTTTCAGAGTTTGTGGCAACTAGGAGGCAGCAAAAGGTGGCTTCATCCTGGTTTGTTTATGAGTTGATACACAGCTTCTGAGATCAGCGTGGGCATCTCACACCATATAGAGCAGTGATGGCGAACCTGTGGCATGGGTGCCACAGGTGGCATGCGGAGACATATCTGCTGGCACATGAGCCATTGCCCTAGCTCAGCTCCAACATACATTTATCCCCCCCTCCAGCTCTAGGGAAGCCTTTGGAGCCTGGGAAGGGCAAACACAAAGTCTGTGCTGTGACTAGCGGTGCCTGAAATTCAGTAGAAATTCAGCCCAAGGCAGCAACCACCATAGAATATGGATCCTGGAAAACTCTTGGATCCCCCATCAAACACAAGCAGCCTGCCAAGAACCTGCAGAAGAACCCATGAATGCTCAGATTGTGGGAAATCCTTTGTTTGCAAGTCCCTCCTTTTGACCCACAGGAGGGACCATGTGGGAAGAGGATCCAGTCACGGTTGTGAGGCTGAGAAATCCTTCTGTGTGAAAAACTCCAAAGATCTCAGAAGGGTCCCAACACTAAAACCTTATAAATGTGAGGAATGTAACTTATGCTTTACTCAAAAGTCAGGACTTCTTATATATCAGAAAATCCACACTGGAGAGAAACCGTATCAATGTCTGGAATGTGGGAAGTTTTTCCGTCAAAAAGTCCATCTCAGAATCCATGAGAGAATTCACACAGGGGAGAAACCTTACAAGTGTTGGGAATGTGGGAAGAGCTTTTCTTGCAATTCAGGTCTTTTGCAGCATGAGAAGATTCATGCAGGTCCCAGGAGGTCGAGCGTGGTATGGTGGGAGCGCTCAGCGTTGGAGGGGCCATCAGGTGGAGGACCTTTACGGAGGAAGTGAGGCAGCCGTTATAGTAAAGGAGGGAGCCGGACAAATGTTGCAAGGGCCAGCGAGCTATGGCGAGGTTTATAGAGGGAGAAGGAAATCGTCCCTGTGGAGGAGGAAGCCGAGGAAAACATCGTGGAGGTTGCCGGCTTGTGACGAGGTTTCCAGAGACTGTGTGGTGGCTGTGTGGTGTTGCTGAAGGACTGGGGAATTGGAGATGTCGCCTGACAGCTACAGAGACGTGAGAAGGAGGCTGGGGCGAACATCGAGAGCCGAGCGGCATTGTGGAGACAGAGGGGCCGAGATCGGTGGCTGAGGCATAGAGAGAGACCTAGAAGCCTGCCTCAGAGAGTCTGGAGGACAGAATTTATATATTTAGGACTCTGCCATTTCCTATTGAACTGTGCCAAACCGAACACTGAAAATTTTTTGAGCTCACCTCTGGGAACTGGTGCTACATGCTTCTGACTTGTTGATTAATGAATTTTAATCTATCTCCTATTTTCTTAACTTTTTTCATAATTAATTTTTAGATTTTTTTAGTATTAATATTAGCATTAATATTTCTAATTTTATTTTAACCTTATTTTTAATTAAATTATTGGTTTTTTTAAAAAAAAGATGAATAATTGGGGTGGGTTTAATAATATGTATAGAATGAGTGATTGATATGGATGGGATGGGTGGGGTGGGTGGGATTATGGTATGGATGAGGTAAATGGGAATGGTATGAATGATTTACTTGGCCCACCTGACATTAGAGAGGCAGGAGGAGAGAAGGCACCGGTCTCTGTGGTGGCAGAGGGTCAGAATATCCCGGTGTTGCTGGGGAGATGCAGATATGGCAGGAGCCACAGAGCTAGCCGTTCCAGGGGAATGAGAGATCGCTGCTTAATAACAATCCTTGTTCCAGCTCCGTGAGCTCAACCCAGGGCACTGGTGACGAGTGTAACTCTGGCCCTGGGCTCAGGCTGCTGCTACTCAATGCCAGGTTGGTGGTAAATAAAGCTCTCCTCATCCGGGATTTGATCCTGGATGAGGAGGCTGACCTGGCATGTGTGACTGAAACCTGGCTGGGCCTAGAGGGAGGAGTTCCTCTCTCTGAAATTTGCACAGACGGGTTTCAGATATGGCATTAGCCTTGACCCCAGGGAAAGGGAGGAGGAGTGGCTATTATAGCCAGGGAGAGCTTTTGCCTGCGTAGACTTGTTGCTCCAGAGATTGTGGATTGTGAGTCCCTCCTGGTGAAGTTGGACTTAGGGTGGGCTTGTTTCTCACATACCTGCCTCCCAGCTGCATGTCAACATCCCTGCCTATGCTGCTCGAAGAGGTAGCCGGGCTGGCGGTGGGGTTCCCCAGGACTTTAACCTATCGTTGCTTGGTGAAACCTCGGTGAAGCCTCAGTGAAACCTCGGTGAAACTCCTAGCACAGGAGTTCATGGCCACCATGACAGCCATGGACCTGACTCAAGTAGTACAGGGTCTGACTCACGGGGGGGGGGGCATGCACCCGACATGGTATTCCTCTCTGAGCAATTGAGAAATGGTCTGAGATTAAGGGACTTATAAGTGTTGCCTTTGTCATTGTCAGACCATTTCCTACTGCGGCTTGACTTCCTGTCTCCAATTCTTCCCCACAGGGAGGCGGAACCGACTAGGTGGGTTCCGCCCCGGATGCCTGATGGACCCAGAGGGCTTTCAGAAGGTGCTTCCAGATGCCCTCGTCCACAGTACGGCAGAGTTTCTTGCTGAGGCCTGAAACAAGGCTGCAGCAGAGGCTCTTGATCGGATTGCACCGTTGCAACCTATCCGCGGCACTAGACCCCGTAGAGCTCCATGGTTCAACGAGGAATTCCGAGAGTTGAAGCGCCAGAAGAGACAGCTAGAGAAGCGATGGAGGAAGAGTAAGTCCGAATCCGATCAAACACTTTTAAGAGTTCATATTAAGACTTACAAAGTGGCGCTCAAGGCGGCAAGATGCATGTATCATGCCGCCTTGATTGCATCAGCGGAATCCCACCTGGCCGCTCTGTTTAGGGTGACCCGCTCCCTTCTTAACCAAGGGGGAGTTGGGGAGCCCTTGCAGAGTAGTGCCGAAGATTTTAACACGTTTTTCACTTATAAAATCGCTCGGATCCCGGGGGACCTCCACTCCGATTGGATAACAGAGTTGACTGACAATGAGTCAGCCAAGGTGACTGGGGCCCGTACTTGTCCACCTGTCTGGGAAGCATTTGATCTGGTGACACCTGATGAAGTGGACAAGGCCATTGGAGCTGTGAGTTTCGCCACCTGCTTACTGGATCCATGTCCCTCCTGGCTGGTTTTGGCCAGCAGGGTGGTGACACAGAGCTGGGCCCAGGAGATTGTCAATGCTTCTTTGGGAAGGGGATCCTTTCTGGATCCTTACAAGGAGGCACTTGTGCACCCCCTCCTCAAGAAGGCTTCCCTGGACCCAGCCATTCTTAACAACTATCGGCCAGTCTCCAACCTTCCCTTTATGGGGAAGGTTGTCGAGAAGGTGGTGGCACTCCAACTCCAATGGTCCCTTGGAAGAAGCTGATTATCTAGGCCCTCAGCACTCAGGATTCAGGCCCAGCTACAGCACGGAAACTGTTTTGGTCGCGTTGATGGATGATCTCTGGTGGGCCCGGGACAGGGGTTTATCGACCTCTTCTCGACCTGTCAGCAGTTTTTGATACCATTGGCGAGAAATTTGGCAAGATTCTGTAGGGGTGAGCCTATGGAGCTGACTATGGGTCTGAGTGGTGTTCCTTCTTTGTGTATCTTGGGGAGGCCATAGAGCTTGGGGCATCTGGATGATTTTTCTCTGGGGATGATTCTTTGCTGGATTTCTTGACTGATGGGAGAAGCTTTTATTTTGGATTTGGTGGTTTTTTCCAGGTAGGTGGTAGGATCTGTGCTTAGAGGTTTGTAGGCGGGGTCTTGGAGTAGGTTATATATATGACGGTCTTGGTATATTCGGGTTTCTTCCCGTGTAGGATTTGGAAATTTCTGGCAACGTTTCGATGAGGTCCCACTCATCATCTTCAGGCTGGTGTTTCTGTCCTTGTTCTCAGGCGAACACTGCGAGACCTTAGCTGCCTTCCTTCTATAAAGATACACAAAGAAGGAACACCACTCAGACCCATAGTCAGCTCCATAGGCTCACCCCTACAGAATCTTGCCAAATTTCTCGCCAAACAACTCCAGCCCTATGCAGAATCCATCAGGTCTCATGTACAAAACTCATTCCACTTCATAGAAATCATAAAGGAACAAAACCTACAACCCAGTGACCTTCTCGTAAGCTTCGATGTCATATCTCTCTTCACCCAAGTGCCTATCAAAGAAGCCCTGACAGCCATCCAAAACAAATACAACCCACCGAAGCACATCTTAGATCTGACCAACCACTGCCTGATGAATACATACTTCATCCACAATGGACAAAGATACAAACAGATAGAAGGAGCCCCCATGGGATCACCCCTGTCACCCGTCATCGCAAACTTATACATGGAATATTTTGAAACCAATGCCTTAGACAAATCTGAATACAAACCCAAACTCTGGCTTAGATATGTAGATGACACCTTCGTAATTTGGCCACATGGGAAAGAAAAACTGGACAGCTTTCTCACACATCTCAACAGCCTACACCCCAAAATACAATTCACCATGGAAATAGAAATCAACAACAAACTTCCCTTCCTGGATGTCCTAATCTACAAAAAACCCGATGGCTCCCTAGGACACACCGTATACCAGAAGAAGACACACACCAACCGCTACTTGAACGCAAAATCCCACCACCACCCCGCACAGATCAATTCCGTAGCCAAGACCCTCATTTCCAGAACCAAACGCCTAGCCGACAAAGACCACCTGGAACCTGAATTACACAGTCTCACAAATGTATTAAT
The DNA here is from genome assembly GCF_031021105.1 of Erythrolamprus reginae. Classification (NCBI taxonomy): domain Eukaryota; kingdom Metazoa; phylum Chordata; class Lepidosauria; order Squamata; family Dipsadidae; genus Erythrolamprus; species Erythrolamprus reginae. Next base: position 303 of record NW_027248530.1, on the reverse strand, counting down.
TTCCAATGGATTCCAAAGAGAGGCAATCAACAACTTAATCCAAAAAGAGACACCCCCCAAGAACCAAGACACAGAACAGGACAATGGCATCGCCCTCCTCCCTTACATCAAGGGCACCACAGATAAAATCAGTAAAATTCTCCGCAGACACAACATCAAGACAGCCTTTGGTACAGATAAAAAAATAGCCAACATCCTAAGAAACCCGAAAGACAATATCCAACTTGAAAACCAGGGAGTTTATCAAATACCGTGTAAAAACTGCCCAGCCACATATATTGGACAAACAAACAGGAGAGTAAA